>NW_021604698.1:982133-1199459 GCF_004785775.1 Grammomys surdaster
GAGAGAGCGAGAGAGCGAGAGAAGAGGGAATTTCTTTTATGGTAATATAGATGCTATTATTTTTATCTAGTTTTCAGTAGTTATTTTAATAGTAATAGTTAAGACTTCTAATAAGAATAAAGCTGTGCTTGGGTTATCAGAGATTTACCCAAGAATTTGGAATGTTACTTACACCTAAGTTAGAAATATCTATCCAGAAATTCAATATTCTAAAAAAGCTAGTATTTTTAAATATTAAAATGAATGCCCTCTCCCTCTGTTGATGGAGTTTCCTGCACTTTTATTTATTCACTTAGCTATTGCTTATGAATAATGTCTTTTATGTCCTAATTTGATCTGTGTCCTAATCTAATTTATGAAGGCCAACTTTAAGTAGATCAGGTTTGTTCCCTCAAGTAATTTACAGCTTAGTAGTAAAGATTATTTCAATTGAACTATTACCGAAATACATTATTATTTTTATTGGATTTTTTGTATTTACATTTCAAATTCTGTTCCCTTTTGTAGTTTTCCTTCCAGAATCCCCCTCGCTCGTCCCCTTCCTCCCGCTTCTATGAGAATGCTACTGCTCCCACACACCCATTCCCACCTCACCATCCTGGCATTCCCCTACACTGGGGAATTTATCCTTCAAAGCACCAAGGGCTTATCCTCCTATTGATGCAGACAATGCCATCCTCTGCTACATATGCTGGTGGAGTCATGGGTTCCTCTATGTGGACTTTTTGGTTGGTGGTTTCGTCCCTGGGAGCACTGGGGAATCTGGTTGGTTGATATTACTATTCTTCCTATAAGATTGCAAACCTCATCAGCTCCTTCAGTCCTTTCTCTGACTACTCTCTTGGGGATCCAAGCTAATTCAAATGGTTGGCTTCAAGTATCCGCCTCTGTATTTATCAGGCTCTGGCACAGCCTCTCTGGACACAGCTATAACAGGATCCTGCAGCAAACACTTCTTGCTATCTATAATAGTGTCTGAGTATGGTGTCCATATAACCCCTAAGGGGGGGGGCAGTCTCTGGATGGCCTTTTCTTCAATCTCTTTTCCAAACTTTGTCTCCTTATTTCCTTTAGACAGGAGCCCTTCTAGGTTAAGAATTTGGAGATGCGTGAGTGGCCTCATTCCCCAACTGGGGGCATTACCCAACCTCTAGATACAGTCTCTACAGGTTCTCCCTCCCTTTTGTTGGGCATTTCAGTTAATCTCATTCCTGATGGGTTCTTGGAGCCTCTTGATTTCCTGTCTTAGTAAAGATGACCATCTTGCCAAAATCAATCTACAGGTTCAATGCAATCTCCATCAAAATTCCCACTCAATTCTTCATAGGGTTAGAATGAGCATTTTGCAAATTCATTTCGATACCAAAAATCCAGGATAGTGAAAACTACTTTCAATAATAAAAGAACTTATGGGGAATCATCATCCCTGTCCTCATGCTGTATTACAGACCAATAGTGAGGAAAAACTGCATGGCATTGTTACAGTGACAGGCAGGAAGATCCATGGAATAGAATTGAAGACCCAGAAAAGAACCCACACACGTATGGTCACTTGATCTTTGACAAAGGACCTAAAACCATCCAGTGGGGAAAAAGGACAGCATTTTCAACAAATGATTCAATTGGAGGTCAGCATGTAAAAGAATGCAAATCGATCTATTATTATGTCCTTGTACAAAGCTCAAGTACAAGTATATCAAGCACCTCCAATTAAAACCAGATACATACACTGAAACTTATAAAAGAGAAAGTGGGGAAGAGCATTGAACACATGGACACAGGAGAAAATTTCTTGAACAGAGCACCAATGACTTATGCTCTAATATCAACAATCGACAAATGGGACCTCATAAAATTGCAAAGATTCTGTAAAGGACAATGTCAATAGGACAAATGGCAACCAACAGATTGGGATCCAATACCAATCCTACATCTGATAGAGGGCTAATATCCAATATATACAAAGAACTCAAGAAGTTAGACTCCAGAGAACCAAATGACCCTATTAAAAATGGGGTACAGAGCAAAACAAAGAATTCTCAACTGAGGAATATTGAATGGCAGAGAAGCACCTAAAGAAATGTTCAACATTCTTAGTCATCAAGGAAACGCAAATCTAAACAACCCTGAGATTCCACTTCATGCCAGTCAGAACAGATAGGATCAAATTATTATCATTATATATAAATTGTGTCTACCCAAATCCCATGTGGTTATATTTGAAAATGATCTTTAGAGAGGTGATTAAGGTTTAAAAATAAAAAGGGGTCCCATTGGAGCCTTCACTCAGCAAGAAAATGTCAGTTGAGTCACATAAGAATGCCAGCCTCCCCACTTCAGTGTAAGAGGCCACAAGAACATTCTAAACTGCATGACACCTTGATAATGGGTTCCAGTTTTATTAGAATGATAAATAACTACTATTTTTTTTTACTGCTTTGGACTATTCTAATTTTTATGAGAGCCTAAACGACAATTTAAACTGTAATGTGTTCTGTGAAAGAGATCCACATGATCTATCTGGAATCATAATAAAGACAAATGAAACTGATGAATCAGAACATATTGCCAGTAGTACTTGGTCTGATATTTTTGAATCTACTGAGATAAATCCAGAGTAAGAGTAAGAAGACTCCAGAAAGAAAAGCAGATTGTAGAAATGTATTTCTCTCTATAATTAAAGTTCCCTAGTGCCCTTCGTATTGTCTATTTAATTGCTAAGACACTATTTCTGTTGAGTAATCATGGCTACTACATGTCACTGATGATCATATGGACTCAGAAAATATATCTAGAAAAGCAAATTAGAAGGAAAAAATTTTGACCTATATTCTAATATCCTCATATTTGAGATATTTGTGTTTTCCTTTGCACTTCAAAGGACAGTAAACTAAAACGTAATTTTGTAGTGTTACAGAATAACAGAATAACTTGCAACTTACTAATGAAGCATCACGTACAATTTTACACTGACTTTAGCTCACTGACATTCATCTCCTAAAGTGAGACAAAATTGAGTGGGAATTTAACAACTAATAGCACATCTTTCTATCTAAATTTCTCACTTGGAAGCCACCATATTACATGGCTATTATGCTCTCAATCTTCATAACATTGCAAATAAGATCATTGGCATTGCCAGAACAATTGAAAAGAAAAATGATGACTATATATGTAATAATGGACAATTGAAAGTTTAGATTAGTTCAAGTAGCTCAGTGCAAGCTCATTAGGCATAGGTTTGGTTTAAGAAATATATTTTATGAATTTTGTTATGAAAGCAGAGCATTCATATCAATTAATCCACAGCTTCTCTGTAACTTCATTACCATCCCTTTGCACTTCCCACTGAGAAATCACTGGTCCCCTGGATTACTACTACTCTCAGAGAAGAACTCTTATTTGGGTCAGGATGTGTATTTAAGGAAAGATATTTTGTGGGGTTAAAATAAATCAAATTATTCTCTAAGCATTAATATCTTAGCATTGGAATCTGTTTTTGTTATGTTTTATTTTATTTTATTTTATTTTATTTTATTTTATTTTATTTTATTTTATTTTATGGATACTGGTGTGTGGGTATTGGATCTCCTGCGAATGGATTTATAGACAGCTGTGAGCTGCCACGTGGGACCTGTGTCAACCTAGAAGAGCAGCCAGTGTTCTTACCACTGGAATCCCCCACACACACACACACACATTTTAAGTTGTATTTTTTTTACGTAAGTACACTGACATTGTCTCAAGACATATCAGAAGATGGTGTTAGATTTCATTTCAGATGGTTGTGAGCTACCATGTGGTCATTGGGAATTGAACTTAAGGCTACTGGAAGAGCAGTCATTGTTCTTAACCACTGAGCCAACTCTCTAGCCCCCACTAATCACTTTGGATGGTTCTTCTAACTTTGTGACAGACAATTGCCTTGAGCTTGTTCATAGTACTGGCTGTTGTTCTAGGCACTTGGACATGACAAGAATGCCATGGAAGACAGAAATTAAAAAGCCATAATGGGAAATTTTAGTCTTATTTCAATGTTTTTAATTTTTATTTTTTATTTTTACTGTCTTATAAAATTAAGTGTAGGGATATAAACAAGTTTTGATATTCAATGCCATGAAGAGACATGTGCTGACAGAAGGTGTCAACGGTTACCTAATTATCTGTGGCTTAAGTTTTTGGAGTAGTAAGATCATCTAAAGGTGAACCTGACACGATTCTAACATCCTCTCTGTGGAATGGTGTGATGGAGTTATCTTCCCAGAGTCTATTTAGATTATATGGAATAAATAATACAAGAAATTATAAGAAGGAAAATAACTATTAATCCCTATTAAGCTAAATGGTCTAGAAAGCTACATTTCTAAATGCAGGATAAATCATTTTGCAAACTTTCTACATTTTTTGAAAAGTCCAGATATAAGTGTCTATTGGCCTTAGAGAATCTTGCTTTTTTTTTAAAAAAAATATGTGTTAAGAAGATGTATGATCTAGGGAAGACATTTTAGTATACAACTCTAATTTCAGAAATGGGAAGACAGATAGTTTTATACATTGGGGGATATTTTTTGCTTTTATCTTTTCAAGAAGAGAAAAAAATTGGGATCTATTGTAAGTATCATCTTTGATTTATCAAGCAAACAAGAAGAGCATATGCTGCCTGTAAAAAACAAAGTACTGATTTACAAACCAGTTTTGTAGAATCCAGAGATTCAGTTTAATCAGCATAATTTTGGCAACTTTCTCTTTTCTTGAAAAAAAAAAAACACTCCAAGTAACATGCAGAAGAAATAAACTGTCCTTTTGAATAATTTTTTCTAATGAGTCCTGGTTTGTGACATTGTATAGTCACTCCTGAAAATCTGAGGTTCATTTTAAGAGCACCATTGTTATTTAAGCTACATTTATAATAATACATAACCTACACTTAATTACTTTATGGAAATCATGTCATAAATTCTCTGAAAGCAGTATAACTAGCAAAAGCTATTTGTGATGTAACTTGTGAATTTTTGTGAAAGATAATAGAGACTTCTATTGATATATGATACCCAATTAAATTATAATGATTTGATCAATGATCAATATGATAATAACATACTGTCTAAACTCTGGTTACTAAATGTTTCAAAACTTTAACTAAACTTTATAAAGTACACACTAAATGGGACTACTTGACAAAAATACCTAAACATTGATAGAATTATTTTAGTATATAGAATAGATATTCTGTGAAACATGTGCCCTGGATGCTGATTAACATGTAAATGTTTCTCTTTCCAGCAGTTGTTTATTCATGTCAAAACATAGTACTATAATTTTTATTACTTTATGCTCTCATAAAACATTTCAATGTTATTTCTGTTGCATAGCACAGAAAATTTATTTTAGTGACATTTCAATATAAAGCAAACTTTCTTAGGAAAAGTCAATTTTATATGAAAAATATAAGCATATATATTCACATATATAGACTTTTCTGAATATGCTTTATTTTATACCCATATCATTTATTAGATTCAAGCTTTAGTTTATATCATGAAGTTTTGTGTTTATTTCATATTTCATTGTGTTTAATTCATATTTTAATACCTGAAATACATATTTCTTATTTTCTAAATTAATAAAGATCAAAGTTATCCACTTAGAAAACAACATTTTTATATGATTTTTAAAAATCAATCATTTTTGTGCGTGTATATTGCTCTATTTTTTCTAGTTCATGTTGATTTAGATTTTTTTTAATTAATTAATTAATTTATTTATTTATTCACTTTACATCCCACTCACTGCTCACTCCCATTTACCACTTCCCACAATTTTTCCCCCATTCCCCCTCCTTTTCTCCTCTGAGCAGATAATTGTCCTACTTGGTATCTCCCCACCCTGGTACTTTAAATCTCTAGGCATCCTCTCCCAGTAAGGTCAGCAAGCCAGCCCATCCAGAAGAATATATCCACATGCAGGCTGCAACTTTTAGGTTAGCCTCATGTCCAGTTGTTACAGACCCACATAAAGAACTAACTGCACATCAATATGCAGGGAGGCCTAGGTCCTTCATGTGTATGTTCTTCAGTTGGTGGTTCAGTCTCTGAGAGTCCCAAGAGTCCAGTTTAGTTAACTCTGTTGGTATTCCTGTGGTGTTCCTATCCTCTCTGGGACCCACAATCCTTCCTCTTATTCTTCCATAACAGAGTGTTCACGTAATTGTGTTTAATGCCTTACTTGTTCTTTGACTACTTGTGTTTATTATCTTCCTTGTTCCTTGACTATTTGTATCTATTGTATTGCTCGGTCCTCAATCTAGAACTGACCTTAATACATGCATGTAATTAAAATGGTATAAAAGCAAAACGGAGGGGATGGGTGGGATAGGATGTTCTATAGAGGGGCAATGGGGAAAGGGAATGACATCTGAAATGTAAATAATTAAAATATCCAAAAGAAATGTTAAATAATAGTCTTCTAGCTCCATTCACTATTTCCTGTGAGTGTATGCCTGTGAGTTAGTTAGTAGGTGAGGCCTCTCAAGACAGCTATGCTAGACTCCTCTCTGCAATCATAACAGAGTATTTTTTAACAGTTTCAGGGATTGGTGATTGAACATGGGTGGATCTCAGGTTGGGCCATTTTGGGGGTGACTGTTCCCTCAGTCTCTGCTCCATCCCTACTCCATATATTTCTTATAGACAGGATAAATTTTGGGTCAAATGTTTTGAAGGTCTGTTGGTGTTCCTATAACTACGATGAGGTTGTAGCTGCCTGGCCACAAGAGGAAGCCTTCGTAGGCTCCATATCTCCAATGCTGTGTCACAACTAAGGATACTGCTATTGATGCTTGGGTGCCTCCCCTATCTGGGGCTTCTTTCTCTTTCTGGAAATACCCTCATCATCCTCCTGATGCCCTATTCCACCCTATCATTCCATTCTCATTTTCAAATGAGGCTCAAGCATCCTTGCTTGCTCCCTCCTTCCTTTCCAGACTTCTTGGGTCTCTGCAGAGTACCACAGGCATCCTTTATTTTATGGCTAATTTCCACATAGAAGTGAATACATCCCATGCATATCTCTTTGGTACTGGGTTCCCTCACTCAGGATGATAGTCTCAAGTTCATCCATTTGCCTGAAAAATACATGATATCTGTTTTTAAATAGCTGGATATTATTCCATTGTGTATATATATCATATTTTCTTTATCCTTTATTTAGTTCATGGACATATAGGATTTTTCCAGTTTCTGGATATGAGGAATAAAGCTGAAATGAACATAGTTGAGCAAAAGTCTTTGTGGGATGTTGGGAAATCTTTTGGGTATATGATCTGGAGTGGTATAGCTGTGTCATCAGGCAGGTAAAACTATTCCCAGTTTTCTGAGAAACTGACAAGTTGATGTCCAAAGTGCTTATACAAGTTTGCACTCACACCACCAGTGAAGAGTGCTCTCTTTGCTCCACATCCTTACCAGTATGTGCTCTGAGTTATTTTTGATCTTAGCCATTCTGATCTGTTTACGATGGAATCTCAGAAGAGTTATGATTTATATTTCCTTGATGACTAAGGACTTTAAACCATTCTTTAAGTACTTCTCAGCCATTCAAGATTTTCAAGATTCCTCTGTTGAGAACACTCTGTTTAGCTCTGTGCCCCATTTTAATTGAGTTATTTGTATTGTTGGTGAAACCTCTCCAGATATTCTTTTTCCTGAGAGTGCAGAGAATACTGAAGGCCTGTGGTGGAAACTGTATTTTCAACTTAAAAAAGCAAGCTGGGGAGGAAAAGATTTATCGAGCTTACACTTCCACCTTGCTGTTCATCACCACAGGAAGTAAAGACTGGAACTCAAGTAGATCAGGAAGCAAGAGCCAATGCAGGGGCCATGGATGAATGTTACTTACTGGCTTGTTTCTCCTGGCTTGGTCAGCTTGCTTTCTTGTACAACCCAAAACTACCAGCTCAGGGATGACACCACTCACAATTGTCTCTCCCCTAAATGATCACTAACTGAGAAAATGCCTTACAGTTGGATCTCATGGAGGCATTACCTCTAGGTAAGCTCCTTTCTCTATTATAACTCCAGCTTGTGTCAAGTTGACCCACAAAACCAACCAGTACAATGGATATCCAGTGAGAAAAGCACCATTTGTTAAAGATGCATTTTTCCCCCACTGTATGGTTTTTGGTTCTTTAGAAAAAATCAAGTGTCCATAAGTTGTGGGTTTATTTTGGAGACTTTAATCTGATTCCATTGATCAATATGCTTGTTTCTGTCCCAGTGCCATGTAGTTTTTAGTTTTGATCACTATTGGTCTGTCATACATCTTAAGGTTAGGAATGGTGATTACTTCTGAAGTGCTTTTAATATCCAGGGTTTTTTGGACTATCCTGGATATTTTGTTTTTCCTGTATGAAGGCGAGAATTGCTCTTTCAATATCTATAAAAGACCTGATGGAATTTTGATGGGAATTACATTGAATCTGTGAATTGCTTCTGTAAGGTGGTCATTTTCCCTAAGTTAATACTACCTCTCCATGAGCATGGGAGATATTTACATCTCCTTGTATCTTCTTTAATTTCTTCCTTCAGGGATTTGAAGTTCGTACACATCATAGGAAACATCTACCAAGATTATATCTCAATTCTGAACAGCACCTATGCCTCAAACAGAAGGGAATTCACATTTCAAAAAGAAACATTGCTAAACCTTGAATATTCCATCAAAACCCATACATTAATAGTGGAAGATATTAACACTCTGCTCTTAACAACTGGCAGGTCATTGAGACAAAATCAAAAGAGAGAAATAACAAAACTAACATTATCTTATGAATGTAATGGACCTAACAAACATCTATAGAGTATTTCACATAATCACAAAAGAATATACCTTCTTCCAAGAACCTTTTGGATCCTTCTCTAAAACTTACTATATAATCTGATACAAAGCAAGCCTGAACAGACGCATGGAAATTGAAATAAGGCCTTATATCTTATCCAGTCCACTATGGACTGAAGCTGGACTTTAACAACAACAGAAACAACAGAAAGTCTACATACTCATGGAAATTGAACAATTCTCTACTAGATCATTGGATCAATTAAGGAATAAAAAAGAAATTAAAATCGTTCTAGAATTCAATAAATAAAGACCCAACATACCCAAATTTATGAGACACAATGAAAGCAGTAAAAGAGGAACATTCTTATCACCAAGTGCATTAATAAAAAAAATTAGAAAGTTCCCATATCATCAATTTAAATGTACACATGAAAGCTACAGAAAGAAAAGAAGAAAGCAGAGGACAGTGGAGTAGTAGGTAGGAAATAATCAAAATCAAGGCTGAAATCAATCAGTTAGAAACAATGAAATCAATACAATGAATCAATAAAACCAAGAGCTGGTTCTTTAAGAAAATCAACAAGATAGACAAACCCTTAGTCAAACTAACCAAAATCCAGATAGATATTATTAAAATAAATAAAATCAGAAATGAAAAGGGAGAAATAACAATAGATACTGAACGCCAGAAAATTGGAAAAGCACAACAAATGGATGATTACCTATACAGGTACAGCTTACCAAATTTAAATAAATATCAGGTAAGCTTTATAAACAGCCCACAAAGAAATTGAACCAGTCATTAAAAATCTCCCAACCAAAAACAGCCCAGTGGTAGATGGTTTTGGTGCCATTCCTTCTACCAGCCTTTCAAAGAAGAGCTAAATCCAATATTCCTCAAAGAATTCAACAAAATAGAAATGGAAGGAACACTGCCAAACTCATTCTGTGTGGCCATAGTCACCTTGATATTACACCAAAGACTCAACAAAGATAGATAACTGCAGATTGATTTCTTTTATAACTATTGATATAAAAATACTCACAATCCCAATCCAGAAACACATGAAAAACATCATTCACTATGATGAAGTAGGCTTCTTCCCAGGGATGCAGAAAATTTTCAATATATGAAAATCTATGAATGTAATCCACCATAGAAAAACTGAAAGGAATAAAAATCACATGATCATCTCATTAGATGCCGAAAAGCCTTTGGCAAAATCTAACACCCCTTCATGTTAACAATACTAGATAAATCAGGGACACAAGACATATACTTAATATAGTCAATCAAAGCAATATGCAGTAAGCCAATAGCCAGAATCAAGCTTAACGAAAAGAAGTTTGAAGCAATTCCAATAAAATCAGTAACAAGGCAAGGCTGCACACTCTCTCCATATCTGTGCAATATAGCACCTGAAATTCTAGCTGCAGTAATAAGATAACTAAATGAGATCTATGGGATACAAACTGGAAAGGAAGGAGTCAAATTATTGCTATTGGAATATGATAAGATAGTATACATAATCAATCCCCAAAATTATACCACAGTACTCTTAGAGCTGATGAACAGTTTTAGCAAAGTGGCTGGGTACAAAATTTGGGACATAACACCCTTTACAATAGTCATGAATAATATAAAATATCTTGGTTTAACTCTAACTAAGCAAGTGAAAGATCTATATGAAGAGAACTTCTAGTTCCTGAAGAAATTGATTCAGATTTTTAACCTGTTAACTCATAATTAGCATTATTTCTTTAAAAGTACTGAGGAAATCACATTTTATGGTAAAATATTACCTGATGTATTACCTTGTTCAGATAGTGTCTAAGATGAAGCGTGAAAGGTAACAATCCAGACCATGTATAAGATGTTACAACATGCGTTTAATAAATCCTCAGTGCATTAGAGCATAAAGAACTAATGTATTAATGTCAAAACTGTTAATAACTTTGGAAATGTTAACTGGTTTTTCATTTATTTTGAAAGAAAAATTCCAAGTAAACCTCTAAATTCTATTGGGAGGACAGGCATGAGTATAAAACTTAGATGGTCTAAATTGTGAAACAAATTGCAAGGCATGATAGCTCACTTACTGCTCTCTTTTCCGTAGTATTGGTTAGAGGGCAATGGACTGTTACTATGAATTGACATTATTTCTTTAAATAGCAGCAAACAAACCATATGAGCGTCTATGTTAGTACAGTTCATGACTGTATTTATCCCAAGATTCCCACTGCTATCTGTTTACTACATGATTTCAAAAAGTCTTTTCTAACATAAAAATTTTACTAAAGTTAATAAAACTGAAAATAATGAACTATACCTGAAACAAAAATGAAACATGAGTAGTTTGCTCTCTGTTAAGCAGTTAATTATGGTAACACAATGTGTTTTTATATAAAATTCTTGCTTGTGCAGCAAAAACAGATGCCTTAAAGAAAAATGGGTAAATGATATGCCATATAAACTCAAGTTATTAAGGAGAAATTCATAAGCCTTGCATTGTCTACCAAAAGATTTAATCTGCTACACTGTGTCTGGAAGATGGGACTATGATAGCAATCATAAAAACTGCACAAGTTCCAACAAGAGACATTCTGAGCACAGAATGAAAAGTTGTCACAAAGGTCCATCCCTAACCAAGAAGCTAATTACGATGGATACCTGATGGGAAAGAAAAATCAGTTTTTTCAAATAAAATGTCAATCAACCATACACCAGAAGAGGCCAAACGCCCAGGGTTTGTCTGCCAACATAAAGGGAACTCCATGCTTTTGGGTTTTTCTTTGTTTGTTTGTTTGTTTGTTTTGATATATTTTGATGTGTGTGTGTGTGTGTGTGTGTGTGTGTGTGTATGTATGTATGTATGTATGTATTTAAACTATTTAAATGGTCTTATTGCAGGAGGTATTTCAATGGGAGTTTAATTTGCTTTTTCAAACGCACATGCAAGGCCTGTGCTATCAATTTCTGTTTCCCAATCATACACACATCCTCTGGAATGGTAAGCAAGGCCTCAGTTTATTGTTATTATTATAATTATTATTATTATTATTAATTATTTGGACCTTTGTTTCTGTGTGAAAACTCTGCTAATTAAGGTTGAAGTCTACCATGACTGCTTCCTGACTCTCTTCTCCCTGCCGTCATGATCTAAATCAGCCAAGGATCCATGAAAGCAGGCAGATCAATAGATCACTCCCTAACTTGGGCATTGGACATGGTGGAAATTCTTGAGTACCCCTCCAACATTGGAGGATAGCGGCATCTTGCCAGGCCATCTCACTCTGAGGATCTTGTCTTCTCTTTTAAACAGTTTTTTCACAGCTCAGACAGCAAGGGGCAACATGTAAGGATGATTCTGCAAACCTAAGGCTTGAGATGGATATGCCTTTCCAGCTGCCTCATAGGACTCCATCTTCAGTCTACTTTCATGGGTGACTGGGAACAACTGCCGCCTGGTTTGGGGCTGTGCCAGCAAGCAGCAAAGATGGACAAGCAGGGGAGAGGAGGCGCCTGCTAAACAAAAGGAGCTCTTATTCCTTCATGGTAGGATAAGAGATGACCTATAGCAAGGCCCCCAAAGATGAAAGACCAAGCAAACAGGCGGCAACAGCAAAGTGCGTTTCTTCCTCAGGTTAGGAGCAGGAAGGACCAGATCCTTGGGACAACTGGACGCACATGGCCAAGTTAAATTCTTTTGGCAGATTGACTACAAAATGGTCTTTGTTTGTTAGCTCAGCCAGTGCACAGAGCTACAAATCTAAATCTCAGGAATGATGGGTAGAGTTTTTCTTTTAGAGTGGAGATAACATAGCTTGGAATGATAGCAGTTCCCCCAAAACTTTTAATTTTCATACTTCTTTGTTTAACTTTTTGTTTACATGCCTGTTTTTCCCTAGTAACAAGAATACCTAAAAGACCATTCATGCTTTTAATCCAAAATATCATACAGAAACAATAGTAATAGGGACATATCAAAAAATATTTTGTCTTTTCATAAACTTGAAAATTATTTTAATCTCCAGATAATCATTTTGGATCTCACAAGTCAAAAGAACTATATCAACAACTCTTACTTAATATTCAATTAATATCTACTTAAGCCAATTTATTTTTCACAGAGAAATAGTTATATAATTAACATGAAATTTTCTTTCTCGTCTATCTTAAGCAGATAGGATACGTAATTCTTAAGTCTTCCTTTGCTTTCCACAATACAACACACATGACTTCCCACTTAAAGGATCCCAAACTACGATTAAATTTTTTTTAACACCCTTGCCTTTCTCCTTGATCTATAACAACTGGCAACCAATGGCTTCATGTTTACATGAATACATGAACCCCTCTCTTCATTTGGTATGAAAAAAAATGTCTATAACCTCCTGGGCAGATATCCTGCCAGGGTTCTAAACTACTCTTATCATTATTCTAAAGGTCTAAATATAGAATAAAAAGAAGTCAGCACTCATAAGTTGATGGTTTAGTCCCTGGAAGCTCTGAGGGGTCTGGTTGGTTGATACTGTTGTTCTTCCTATGGGGCTGCAAACCCTTTCAACTCCTTATGTCCTTTCTCTAACTCCTCCATTGGGGACCCCATGTTCAGTCTAATGGTTGGCTGTGAGCATCCACCTCTGTATTTGTCATGCTCTGGCAGAGACTCTCAGGAGACAGCCATATCAGGCTCCTGTCAGCAAGCACTTCTTAGTATCTAGGTTTGGTGTCTCTATATGGGGTGTATCCTAAAGTAAGCCAGTCTCTGGATGGCTTTTCCTGCAGTCTCTGCTCCACATATTGTCTCCATATTTCCTCCTGTGAGTATTTTGTTTTCCCTTCTAAGAAGGATTGAAGCATCTACACTTTGGTATTCCTTCTTCTTGAGCTTCATGTGGTTTGTGAATTGTATCTTGGGTATTCTGAGTTTTTGGGTAGGGAAATCCCAGGGCTGGGAGGTGGGAATGGATGAGTGGGTTGGTGAGTGAGCACTCTCATAAAAGTCATTGAAGAGGGGATGGAATAGGGGTTTCCGGAGGGGAAACTGGAAAAGAGAATAACATTTGAAATGTAAATAAATGAAATACCAAATAAAATAAACAAATCAAAAAAAAAAAAGAAAGGGAAAGGAAAAGATAGGAAAGTAAAGTAAAGCAAAGCAAAGCAAAGCAAGGTAAAGGGAAGGGAAGGGAGGGGAGGAAAGGGAAGGGAAGGGAAGGGAAGGGAAGGGAAGGGAAGGGAAGGGAAGGGAAGGGAAGGGAAGGGAAGGGAAGGGAAGGAAAGGAAAGGAAAGGAAAGGAAAGGAAAGGAAAGGAAAGGAAAGAAGACAGCACTATCTCTCCAGGCCAGAGGTAGGCATCTTCCTTGTACCAGCCTAGTCCCCAAGCTGACTTTGATCAGATACACTATCTAACTGGACACTTTTGGAAACAAGCAGATGATAGAGTCTACAGATGACACCCTCAGTCTCTCCATGGACAGATGAATTTTCTTTCTGGGGTCTAATAGGTACTAAACTTGAGAGACTTTGTACAGTAATGGGGGAAAATGCTATGTCTATGTAAATGAATCAAATGTTGTTTGAGACCATTGTTTATACCCTCAAAAATCTCTCCACAGATTTGCTCTGGATTTCAATTCACTGAACAATTAAGTTGGTTCAATAATCCCTTGTCTCCATGGGCTCACACCCCTCAATGTCCCTCTAGTTTATGTTTTATCATTTTGATGCTTATATACTATCTAATCAAAGTTTTGAAACAACAGATAGTTGCATTGCAAATCTCACTGCAGATCAGTTTCTGGTTTAGTACTAAGCCATTCACAACACAGAGGCTGCATACTTTAATGACATTTCTCCATTAAAAAATAAATCAAGGGGAGATCAGGGAAAACTCTAGTAATTAAGGTCAAAGTCCACAATGATTGGTTAGCTCAGCTCAGTATTGGAGACTTAGTTTATTAATCGGACTTATCCTTCTATGATCTAATCCTGGAAATTCTAACCCTCCACTTATATCTCTACCTGAGGAATGTTACCTAGCTTCACTTAAATTACAGGACGAATTTCCTCTCCCTGAGTAACCTGTTTAGCTACCACTTGTGATTCCTGAAGTGCTTCCCTATGCTGATGCATTCCAGATACCCTAAGCCTCTAGCCAATGACTTTTGCCCATACTGGATGTTCCTACCCACAGTCCCCCAAAACTTAATAAGCCTTGAGTCACCCTAAGTAAAGTTGATATGCTTAGTGATAGTGGGTCCTGGTGTGCTCATTTACTATAAGTAATCGCAGGGCTTCTGAAACCCTTGATCAACATCTCTGCTACCACTGCTCTCATGGACTGAATTGTCCTACAATCCATAAAAGTGAGAAGACCCAAAGTGTGTTTGTTTATTTTTTATTTATTACACATTGCCTTGGTCATAGTGGTTTTACAGTTTAAGAGAAAAGTAATGAAGTCTCTATAATTAGAATATATGAAGTAACTCAGAAAATATATCCTATGAAAATAGTACTAGTAGTAATCTAAGGAATTGGAAAAGAGTAGCCATAGCCATAAATGGATAACTAACAATGTCCTGGATTTCCATACTTCTCTACATTCTATGCAAGAAAAATTCTACAAGGAAGTTATAAACACAATCTTATAGACTGAGAAACTGAGAAAAATATGTTGCTCTTCAGAATTAAAAAATCCCTCCAATATATAACTTGTAGCAAAAAATAATAGAATATAATATATAAAAACAATTATATTGTAATTCAATTTCAATAGAAAACATAAGAATGATTAATAGACACAATCATTATGATTATATAAATGGTCAATAAAGCCACCCAAAAATAATATCAGAATTAGAAATTAGTAGGAATTTATAAGTTAAAGAGGTTGAAATAGTAATTACTTTATTAAGACCACATAAAAAGAAGAACAAAAACTGAGGTGAAATTTATCACAGATATATTCTTCCAAGGGAAAAGTTGCCTGCAATGTGAAGGAAAAATTGATCATTAGAAACGTAAGTGTATGGAATCCTGTTTGTCCTGATTGCCTTTTATGCCCTTGGATCTAAAATTCATATGTTATGTATTAAAATTCCTCTGTGAATTAAATGGGCAAGAAGATATTACCTTGACGTTGTATGCCACAGTCCTTAGATTCATCAATGACTCATAAATCAGAGCCAGCAGAAATACATTTACATAAGAGATGGTGTAGAGTTCAAGGACAAAGCTTAAGAAAATCAGGAGAAATAGCAGAATGATGTTATTTCTTTCATTTTTCTGATAATATAAACCAATATTTATAAAAAGATTTTTTAAATTTTTATTAAGTAGTCAAAAGCATTTACATTTAGCTATCAGGTTATTTTATCTTCTAAATGATTCACATTTATAAGTAATTTACAGCTAAAATTAGTATGAAAAATAGTTTCATGTGTTTAAAATATAAAAGTAACATACGAATATAAATACAAAGAAATACATGTCAGCTCAGATTGTGCATTTCTTGTTGTGAGGTTTAAAATAAATATGATATAAATTTCCTTCTCCTTAAGGCAACTGAGATGAATTCCATTTGTGGAGAATATACTAGTATTTTTTTATGATATTTTGTACAATCTCACGCTCATTTATTTTCAGGACACACTGCACTCTTTACTTAAATCTCAGAAAAACAGAAAAAAAATGTATTTGCAGTTTTAAAAAAATTCTATTGAATAGAAATCAGAATAACATCTTCTGAGAATTTTGTTTGTTCTTCAAGCTAGAAATTATGTTACCTTACAAGTACAAAGATACTTTGAATATGTGAATAAAAATTTGAACTATGGATAACATCCTTTATAGTCTGCATAGATTCAGTATAGTTATAAAGGACCTCACAACTAGAAGAAAAAGAAGAGAAACTGAGATATTAGTCGGAGATGTGAAGATCCAAGAATGTGGAATAATGCAGAAGTTTGCAGTTTGCAGTATTAAGAATAGGGTTGAAATGAGATACTACTATCATGCATCAAAAACATTCTAGTCTTGGATAAGCAAAATGGCTAAGCAGATAGTAACTTTTTTAGCCAAAGCTTACAACACCAATTTGATAGCTGGGATGACACAGTGAAAGAGTATTTCTATAAATTGTATTCTGAGTTACACTATGGTTACATCCACACATATAGGCACATACCACTTATACACTTCCACTAAGCAAATAATAAGAATTTAAACATCATTTTCAAAACTTAGTATCTTAATGGCAGGCTTGGATTATAAAACGTGAAAAAGTCCCCATAAGCATCACAGCTGGCAGCTAAAGGATCTGTGGAGAGGCAAGAATGAAACTTTGTTAAGTTTGAATGTCTTTGCTGTCACTGGTTCCAGCTGCTGAAGTCTGATAGCAAGGTGTTTATTTTCACCATATTTTCGGACAGCACGAATTGGAAAAAATAATCTGAAGGCAATTGACACAATTCCATGTGTATAGTAGTGCTTAAGACACATTTAGATTGAAACTCTTTATGAAGCACATATGGCTTCTGATAAAAACATAAGTTCAATTGACCCATAAACAATGCTCAACATAAGGGACCAGGGAAAGAACTGAGGAATGCAAAATGCATGTGGAAGTTAAGACTGGCTTGGCATTCATTTATTAGAGAATTTATGTAGGCTGTGATAAAGTTCAAGTGGTATCTTTTGTAAAGATGGGTTTTATGAACTAAGAAGCAATGCTGAAAACTTAAAAGGAAATGTCTGAAATAAACAAACAATATTCTGGGGGATTACAGTGAAGCCTGGCCCTAGAGATAACAAAAGATCACCAGGTTATAAACTATATCCTTTCCATTGAATTCGGATGGAAGATAGGTACGAATCTCCTGTCTTTGAAGAGCCAAAACTATATGTTTAACTTATCATTCTTTCTCTAGTCTTTATGACTGTGCCCAAGGACTTCTTATCCTCTAGACAACTTGAAGACTGAAGTGTGAGCTTGAAAAATATGAAGAATTTAGGTTGTTCTAAGCTACCGTACAGGGAATGTGCTAAAGAAGTAATAGAAAAATACATCAAGATAGAATGTAAGGAAATAAATACTAAAAAACCTACAAATAAAAGACAAAGTTTAAATACAGACACAGAAGTCTGAAGAAATTCAAAAGTCTTTTCTTTGCTTATATTTTCAAGGAGTGACTAGATGAGCAATGAAAATTTTCATTGAAATTTGGAGATCGGGTTTCATGTTATCTCTTGTATTTAATTTTCAGTTTGTTTTGCATTTGAAGAAAGTTCAATTTTTTAAATGACTAATAATATATCTTTTTACTCTTTCTTTATTCTTTTATCATATGCATCCTGACCACAGATACCATCCACTCCCCTCTTCCCCGTCATGAAATCTTTCAATAAAGATGAATAAATAATTGAAAGTATTTTATGATAAGTATTAAAATTATAACTATGCATTTAGCAGTACATTTGTGATTATCTTATCTACAATCACAAATTGAAACAAATTCATTTAAGAAATAAGCAAAATTATATCAGAAATTTTAAACTTTCTTTGAAAGTGTAAGAAGAAAATGATTCATAGTTTTGTGTTGTCATTACAAAATTAGAGGAAATACCAATAATGTTGAAAGCAATCATATTAAGTACAATTTAGTAACAAAACTGACATATTAATATAAATTTTAGGAATATTATATAATAAATACCCAACCCTATGCAAATTTATATACATATATATATGCATACATATATATATTACATAATATGTATTTAATAAACATATTAGAAATTTTGCATGTTTTGAAATATTTTCTCTTAGGTTATGTATCTATGTGCATTTTGATATGTTAGTATGAACAATGACAGCCGGTTTCTGTGCTTGCTGGAAGAAAGTATTGTATTCTCTGGAGTTGAAATTATGGGTGGTTATAATCTGCCCAATGTGAGTTTTGGAACTCAGCTGGTGACATATGCAGGAGCCATCTCTCTTAGCCTAGAATTATTTTAATATGTCAACATTTGGATATAATTATATCATACACTGGTGTTTATACTAGTAAACTTTTACTTTGAGTCATTTTGTAGATTGTAATAATGTCACAGCTCTGTCTTTCAATGTACACAATCTAGGTTAAGATACGATGTATACAAACCTCAAACTTAATAAGAAGATCTCACTGATATGGTTTCATCTTAATCATGCACGCCAAAAACAAGACTAAAACTTCCATTTAAGTCACTTATCTGTTTCCTATTGAAGCTCAAACTATAAAACACATTAATGTACTTAATTATATGAAAGAAAACGTTTTTTATGTGGATAATCACTAAACTTTTTCCATGGTGCTGCTTAACAAACTCTTGTGATTAAAGGTGGATAGGAGAACTTCATAGATGACCTGGATTTCATTTAGATATTGGAAAAAGAAGAATATCTGTACAACCATAAAATGGGATGGAAGAATTCTCATAGAAAGTAAAAAGAAAATAATAGTGAGGATGTGAATAAACAGAAATGATGTTCAGAAATATAATGAATCAAACAAGGGAACACTTTTTTCACTACAGGGGACAACTGTCTCAGTATTTAGAATCTGGACACATCCTTAAATTTTATCAAAAGCCGCTTAGTATCCTCATTCACCTGAACTCTTAAGTGTTTCAAAACGAGTTCACATGACTAGCTATGCCTGTTAACATTGTCAAATGTTATTTTAAAATAGATGTTTATTTCATTTGAATTATACTGCAAAAAATAGAGAAACAAACTATATTAAATCATATATTTAATAGAAACTCTAAAAATGATAAAGCAAATACTTTAAATTCTAATTGGTAGTCTCTAAGATGAATGTAGTGTTTTAAATTTATCTATATAAAAATGACATTTTCAAATAGAATATGACTTAAAATAGGAGACAGTGATTTGAGTTATATTTTGCAGAATGCTTATGTTACGAACTGAACAGAATACCCAGGATACAATCCATAGAACTCAAGAAGGTTAACAAGCTGAAGGTTCCAATTGAAGATGCCTCAATCCCACTTGGTAGGGAGAAGAAAGCAGTCATGGGAGTGTGGAGGGCAGGGAAAATGGGGGGCAGAGGGAGGGAGGTATTTGAGTAGGAGAGGGGACAGGGAGGCAAAAAGGAGATCATGATCAGGTATTTTGGAGGGGATGAACAGGAGTGAAACCCTGAGGGTCAGCAGAAAGAATCAAAACAAGCAACTTCAGGAGGTACGAAGTAGGGAGGACCCTCTAGAATGTGCCAGAGACCTGGGAGGCAAGAGACACTCAACACTCAAAGAGCTCTTAGATGAAATGTCCAACAGCAAAGAGAGGGAACGTGTAGAGTCAACCTCCAGTAGAAAGGCAGGGCATCAAGTGGAAAGCTGAGGTCGCCATCTCATAGTCAAAAACTCTGACCCAGATTCCTGTCTAAAAGAACTACAGGGACAAAAATGGAGAAGATACTGAAGGAAAGCAGGTGCAGTGACTGGACCAAATTGGGCACCATGTCAAGAGAAGGCTCAAAGGCCTGCCGGCACTATTGCAAATGCTATAGTGTACTTAACAAGAACCTAGTATGGTTGCCCTCTGAGAGGCCCAACAAGCAGCTGAGTCTGATGTAGATACTGAAAATCAGCCAATGGACAGAAGCCAAGGACCCCTATGGCTGAATTAGTGAAAATCTTGAAGAAGCTGAGGAGGAGTACGACCCCATAGGAAGACCAGCAGTCTCAATTAACCTGGACTCCCCATAGACTAACTGATATGAGGCCCCTAACAAATATACCACAGAGGACTGCCTGTTCTGGCCACAGTAAGAGAAGATACACCTAACCCTCAAGAAACTTGAGGCTCCAGGGAGCAGGGGGATGCAGGTAGCCTAAGGGTGGGGGACAACCTTTGGAGACAGGGTAGCAGGAATGGGATGAGGAACTGTCTGAGAGCAAACCAGGAGGGGAATAATACCTGACCTGCAAAAAATGTTTAAAGAAAATTTAAAAAAAATTTTAAAAACAATTGATAGGATAAAATAAATTCAAGAATTTTTATGTAAAGAGTATCTATAAAATATCTTAACTTGTACACAAGCAATCAATTACAACAGGAAGAAAATCATGCACAAAAATATTCTTGTAAATTTCATTTTTGGTGAAAGAAAGGATTTCTTAATGTTCTGTTTCTACTGTTTTGATAACTTCAAAATCTTAACATTATAAGACACTACTCTTTCTGTAGGAATTACCTAAGTTTGATTTATTAACATTATTGAAATTTTGTTAATAAATTTAACATTGTTTATTGATCTCCAAACTAAAATGGCTTTCTATAATTTTCTGTTTTGCATTTTAGGAGTTAAAGTGAAACAAACTATGAGAAATTACATTTTCTCTGTACATTCTGAAGTTGGAGTTCAAGTTAGAGTGTAGTAAAATCATCAAGAAAGAAAAATGTCGATGAAGTCTCTTATTTTGTCATTGAAAAAGCACATAAATGAGTATCTTTTGGTGGGAAATTGTAAATGTCATATACTATATTAACATAAATATTTAAATGAATTGATTTTAACATAAAAATAGATAGGTAAGTTCAGATACTCTGTGATCACAGTCTTTTGTTTGTTCTTACTTTGTTCAATCCAGGAATCTCTGTCCATCAAACCCAGGAACCAGTATGTATTAGAAAAATGCCGGGCTGGAGAGATGGGTCAGTGGTTAAAAGCACTGACTGCTCTTCCAGAGGTCCTGAGTTCAATTTCCAGCAACCACATGGTGGCTCACAACCACCTGTGATGGGATCCAATGCCCTCTTCTGGTGTGTCTGAAGACAGCTACAGTGTACTCATGCAAATAAAAGAAATAAATCTTTAAAAAAAGTAAATAAATCTTAAAAAGAAAAAAAGGACAAGCAGTGGTGGCGCATGCCTTTAATGCCAGATTTCTGAGTTTGAGGCCAGCCTTGTCTACAGAGTGAGTTGCAGGACAGCCAGGGTTACACAGAGAAACTCTGTCTCAAAAAAACAAACAAACAAAAACAAAAAACAAAACAAAACAAAAAAACAAAAAAGAAAAGAAAGAAAAATGCCCACTAACTATGCATAGAATATCAAATTCTTACTGTTTGATTATGGGCTTTTGTTTTGGATGGAGGCATTATTAAAATAAAGACAATCCAGGGTGATTTTTTTTCTAAGAGAAAGAGTTTTCCTGTGGTGTTAACAGCCTTGGTTGTCCTGGAACTTGCTATGTAGACCTTGAATTTACAGACATTGTCCTAGCTCTGCCTCCTGAGTGCTGAAATTAAAGTTGTGTGTCACTCTACTGGCTCCAGAATTGTTTTCATGAGATCTACAACCACACAGATAGCATCTAGAGTACTAGTAAACAGAAAGGTTTAGCTTTCAGGAACAACAGAGAAGAAAATAGGTAATTCATCACAGAAAATTTTACTGGAATTTTAATTGTATGAAAGAAGATAAACAATCTAAAAAATTGCCAATGAAAGTGAGGTAAAGTATTTCATCCCATCAATGTTTGGAATATACGCATAGAAGAAATTAAGGAAGAAGGTATAACCCAAGACAATCCTGGTAAACATCTATCCTGCTTTGGTAAAATTTGAACCTCACAATAACACACAAGACCACATTTTCCACTTTTCCTTGTTAGAGACTGAGTGTTTTAATTTTTCTTGCAATAGGATTTTTATATACCATTATCTGTAAGATTCATCACTGATTTATGTCATATCATTCAATTTTTAAAAATTATCATTATTAACGAAATGAGACACAATTACAGTGCTTAATTGTAGTCCAATATAAAACATTAAAGCCACTTAACCTGTCTTTGGAGAGCAATAAGTATAAATGAGTAATTGTCACAGGATTAACCTTGGTGCAGCATAATAAATGCATCTCCTACAAATGAAAGTCTGACAGGGACAAGAAACCCTGGAGGGATCTTAAATCCGTATCCTCATCTTATGAAGAAGGGAAGAAAATAATCAGAAATAACATGTAACTGGTTTCATGAAAAATATTTTTTTATTTTTTTTTTATTGGATATTTTGTTTACATTTCAGATGTTATTCCCTTTACCATTTCTCCCCCTCCTCCTGCCCAGGAACCCTGCTATCCATCCCCCCTCCTCCTGCTTCTATGAAGATGTCCCCTCACCTACCCCCCACTCCCATCTCCCCACCCTCGAATTCCCCCACATTTGGCATCCAGCCTTCATGGGGCTAAGGATCTCCTCTCCCACCTATGCCTGACAAGGCTATCCTCTCCTACATATACAACTAAAGCCCTATGTGCTCACAGGCTGGTGGTTTAGACTCAGTGAGCTCTGGTTGGTTGGTACTGTTGCTCTCCTCATGAGGCCACAAAACCTTTCCGCTCCTAAGGTCTTCACTCTAACTCCTCCATTGGAAACCCCATGATCAGTTCAATGGATAGCTGTGAGCATACGCCTCTGGATATGTCAAACTCTGGCAGACCTCTAAGGAGACAGCTATATCAGGCTCCTGTCAGCATGCACTTCCTGACATCCACATCAGTGTCTGCCTTTGGTGAAGGCAAAAATAATGGATACTCAGGTGGAAAGGTTAAGTTGAACTATATTGAAAGATTTAAATTGGAATAATTTAAGATACATCTTATGTATCCAGTATTAAAATACTTCTATTTAAATGACAATTGTTTCAAATATTTTATATAGAATTTAATTTTACCACTAAATAATAAATATCAACTTTTGAATAAAGAAAGTATAAACGATTTAAACAAGTTCCTACATTTTATTCCTTTATTAGACTTTATAATTAACGGTAAAATACTGTTTATATTTTATTAGTCTATTTTGTTATTAAAAAGAATATAGATATTTTTAACTTTCTTATGTAAAGTCTCAGTTACAAACTTAAGAAATTATAAAGCTGTTTATGTACTTGAAAAAGTAAAATAACTGGAGAAAAATGTGATTTAACTAATTCATGACAAAAACTTTTGAAATGTATTGGATGATCCAAAGTTATCAACCAATTAATTCACATTTGGCAATAAAACATACATGAATGTCAGGAAGGAAGGCAGAAGGGCTGTGGAGGATATCAGTATTAGCTTTTTGGTGTGAAATTATTATTTCAAAATATGAATTTTAAATACAAATTGAATTTGTATACAAATAAGGACGTGTAGAAATATCCATGCATGTATATGTCTTACCTTTTATATATGTATTTACAATTAAAAGCAATAAAAAGCCAAATTACTGTTTCTTAAGAAAAGCAAAGTTATCATCTTACCACTGAGATAATTGGGGTCACATTTGTAATCTTTGTAGTGTCATTCTCTAGTGAAAACAAATCAGTAATCTTCAAATGAAACAAACAAAAAACAGGTAAATGCCTAGGCATAGCGTCTAAGACAGTAGCCTGGCTGCTGATACTGCTGCTGCTTTTGCTGTCACAGCTAATTATGATGATAATGATGATGATGATGATGATTACTGATGATAATATTTTTTAGACAGTGTCTTACTTTGTAATCCAAATTAGTCCACAGCTTGTTATGTAGACCAGACTGACCTTTAACTAGTACAGTTGAATCTCCTTTGCCTCCCAGATACTGGGATTAAAGGTATGCTACATCGTGCATGATATGATTTTTTTCCTCTGTCATAAAGTAAGAAAATATCCTTTCCAAAATTGTTAAATGTTTTTAAGCAACACAGAGGTCAGCCATAACTATCATATTAAGTGATCCTTTCTAAAAGCTGGGGAGACATAATGTTGTAAATGTCATAAAGATTCAATTGGAGAAGTTGGAATATCAGTATATGATGAAAGCATAGGTTCATTTTAAATTTTTAATTAAATTCAACTTAATACTTAAATTAAAAATTTAATATAATTTTAGTTCAATCTTAAGTTTATGCTGATTCACGCAGCTATTCTTCTATCACTAGAAAATAATACTCTATAATAGTTATAGATACCAGATCACATGGATATTCCTTATGCTTTCCAACATTTTCATTAGATGTAAATATTTGTATTTATATTTGCAAACATAAAAGAGGAACAGTCAAATATGAAGAGTTGGTAGATGTTGGGGGATTGAGGGTACTTAGTTATATCCCCATCCCTATTATATAAATTTCTAGCAATATAAACCTGTTAAGAACATGTAAAACTCTACTTAGCATAATTTACCTATTTTACGTTGATTTGATTTATCACTAAATGTATTTTAAAGAAGTCTGTTCTGCACCAACCAATATAGTTCTGATATTATCATTGCAAGATGTGTGAAGCATGAGGATTGCCATGAGTCTAAGGACATCTTGCTCTACACAATGAGTTCCAGGTCATCTTGGGCTAACATGTGCGGATAGATAGGTTGTATATATATAGATATAGATTAGATAGATATAGATATAGATATAGATATAGATATAGATTAGATATAGATATAGATATAGATATAGATATAGATATAGATATAGATATAGATATAGATATATAGATGATTTCATTTTAAATATAGATATAGACATATATAGATATAGAGATGTATAGATATAGGTATATATGAAAAGAAAACCTGATGAGTATATTCTTTCCATTGTATTAAATATTGCATCATATATGAGTTTAAAGTATCACACTATTTTCTTTAGAAAAGACAAAATTGAATTTAAATTGAATTTAAAATTGAATTTAAAATCATTACAAGTTTAATATGACTTCGTTCATTGTTGCACTTCTGTCTTCATCAAAAACTTGCAACCCAGTTTTCTTTCAGAATTTTAATTTTGTTATTGACAATTCCGATATAATTTACTCAATGTGCTTTTAAAATTTGTAACAACTTACAGAGCTATGGCTTTTATATATTTATAGATGCTTCTTATCCAATGTTCCTAAACACTCTATTTATTCTTTCATATTCTAATACTGAAATGAGAAATGAATAAAATTGAAATAAAATAGAAAGAAACAAACTAATTGAGGAAGAAGGAGCTATAGTAATAAAAACCACCCTTGATTTTAATCTGATTGCACAAAGAACAGTATGAGGGCAAAGAAAAAAAAGATTGAGTTTAAATTGGAAGTGTGGTTGTTATATTTATGCCTACTTACTATGATATAATGATGTGTATTAAAATCATATACAAGTGCTAATTAATAAATCATAATTCTCATTGTGGGGGTCACTTTTTAAAATGTAGACTAATTCCATAGAAAGACATATAACATGTAAATCCTTTGCAAATCTGTAAACTAAGTCTTTTATTACATTTTGTTAGGTGTTTCACATCATGGAGATCCCCATAAATCTCTCCTGAGAAGTTAGAAGAATGTTAAGTGCAGAACACTCTATTTAAAAGCAGATTATTTTATTGTGGTTTTATTAAACCCTTCTTTTTATTACTAAAACACCAGTTTTCTGACATAAGATTTATATGAATGTTCTAATACTAGAACATTTTATAATGTGTATTGTAAACATTTAGTAAATGTTTCCTAATTATTTTTTCACAAACCATATTCTTCTTCTGCAAATTGTATTGTGTTTGTTTTTCATTTATAGTGTATTTCTCTGAATATTACTTATGTTAAATTAAGCTAATATTAACTTTTAAATATGAATGTATAATTTTATATTGAAGAACATAAAGTGGTGATTAAGTATACTTCTACATTATATGCAAGCAGATGTTTATAGGAATTCCTCTTTATTCTATTCCTTGAAAGACATTTTATGACTTAATAACGTGATTTTCAAATAGTCCTGTTATTTATCTTGTTACTGGAGAAAGATAATCATTTCTTGCTTATGAACTACATATGAATCTATTTAAAACAAATGATTTATAATTACATATGTTGTAAAAATGAGTCATTATTTTGTCTTTGCTTTTGCTTCGTAAGTGTGTCTATAACTCTAGCTAGATAGATCAGAGAATGCAAAACCTATGGTGTCAGTTAATGGTGTAGATGTTTGATTGTCTAAAAGTCATCCATGGTGAGATGTATGGCTATCTAAAAGCATTTACCACTCAAACCTAATAACCTGAGATAAATTCTTAAAAATGATTTGAAGGTATAAGACAATAACTAACTTTATAAAGTTATCCTTTAACTTGCATTAGAGTGTGTAATGAACTTGTCCTTACATACTCATAACCTTCTCTCTGTTTCTCTGTCTCTCTGTCTCTGTCTCTGTCTCTGTCTCTCTCTCTCTCTTTCTCTCTCTCTCTCTCACACACACACACACACACAAACAAACAAACAAATAAATAATAACAATTAAATGAATAAAACAAATGACCAGGTCAACAAAGACATTTCCAGACTTGCATAGTTATAAACAAACACGTATATACAAATATAAATATGTACATAAAATAGGTTAGTACCTAGAAAGGCAAAGGCAATACATGTAGGATGATTCTTCAGGATAGAGAATATAAGACCTAAAGAATAGTTACAATGACAGAATGATTGAACAGGGAATACTTTTTCATTTTGTGTATATGTGCTTGTATGTATGTGTTCCTTGGGAATGTAAGTTCACAGATACCACAGCACTCATGCTGAGATTCTAGGACAGCCTCTATCATTGGTTCTTACCTTTCTTCTTGTTTGAGGTATTCTTATTGCTCTACCTTGATGTTAACCATGCTAGTTGATCTAAAAGCCTCCAAAGACTCTTTTGGGTTTAACTTTCAATTAAGCATGGAATTGTTAAAGCTGTAAATACGTATTGTTTTATTCAGCTCAATAAGTTTCTGGCAATCCAAATTCAGGTCCTTATGCTTTGGTAGTAGTGCTTCTTAAATGCCTTCCAGAGTGAAGTGAATAGTTAAAGAGACATTGCAAGCTAGTATTATTGGATACTTTAATTAGAACTTACTGTGTATTTTTATTAAAATTGATAAGAAATTGAGGGTTTTTTTATATCACTCTTTAAACCAAGGATCACAAAATCCAGGAAAGTTAGGTCTGGTTATTTTATTTGGCTAAAGATTCTGTTTGACTAATTTTATTTGGTTTGATAAATATATCTAAATTATTCATAGAAACATATTTTTATTAAAGAAAACCTGCATAGTTAAAGAATGACTCATATTTCTTATATATCAGAAATTTTATTTCCATGTAGATCAGATATCATCCCACTGAGGTAGACTTTCAAATAGCAATGAGTTGGTGCTACTTGGTCCTGTTCATAAATGAGAAGAGCAATATAGCAATATTTAACATTAAAGACAATGACTGTTAAGTAACGTCTGTTGACTTGAAATAATTTATAGGACTATCTAATAAAACTTGAAGCCAGGAACATTGAAATAAACTGAAATGAAAGAAAATAGAAGGTTAATGACTTAGTCATTGCAATGAAGAAATGTGATCTCTTATCTGATCTAGAGATGTTAGTTAGCTCTCTGACACAAAATAAAACACAAGCCAAACAGTTTTATGTGGGAGGTTAGAATGTTGCCTAACCCTGAAGAGGCATCCCTTCTATGTGAAAAGATTAAATTTTAAATGGCACATTGTGACTACAATTTGTGGCTTGATGACTACCCAGTGTTAGAGACAAAAGGTAAAATTCCCATAGAAAAAAAATAAATTAAAATGTAATAGCATAAGAGAAATAAGAGAATAAAGTAACCAACTAGTAGAAGAAAGGATATAAGCATACAGCTTTCAGACACACATATATACACAAAACCTATAAAATCTATGAAATAAAACTGCCTTTTCAAGGTTTCAGTACAATTAAATTCTAAGTTAATGAAGAGGATGTAAGAAATTTATCAATGAAATAAGACATTCTTTCAGAGTTCCTAGAAATTAAAAGATTACAGAAACAAGAAAAATAAAGCCTATTCCTACATTTGATACGTAAAGAAATTAGATTAATTTCTTAAAAGCTTAAAATACACCAAACTATCAAAGAACCAAGAAATATAATGAAATATGTATATGTATCATGGAAGAAAAAAATCTATCTACTAACGTGATTTTTGTTTTATTAGTTAAATTAGCCTATCTTCCAGTTAACAGTGACCATTAGCAGTGACTACTGACAATATATAAAAGAAGAGAATGTTAGCCTGTGAGACTATACCTGGCTGAGAACTAACTCCATATTCTAAATGTGTGGAGATGATTTCTATTAACATTTCCAAGGTTACTGTCTTTTTGCTATTGCTATTTTTTGAAGTTAATGTTTATACCCAGCAGTCATAGCTCAAACTATGTAAAATATTTGTGTGGTCCTCTAAAGTATATATAATAATACATCAAGGATACTTGTGGGATTTAAAATCTGAGGCTACACAGAAGATAAAAATAATGAGAAACAGCATTGATGGAAGCTACAAATAGGATTTCAAAAATCTCTATTTTGAGTGAATTAACTTGGCAAGATATGATATTTGCATGTGCATGCACACACACACAAACACACACACACACAGAAAGAGAGAGAGAGAAAGAGAGCTTTTATGAAATTTCATTTTAAAAATCAATGACAAGATTTTTATTGTTTTACAAATTATGTAGTACCTTTGATTTCATGTATTAAAAGTGCCAGAACCCCAGAAATATTAGATTTCTTTGACTAACAAGCAGGTGAAATCAGATATTGTCGAGATGTGATTCTTCAACCATGATAACGATCTAATATGGAAAACATAGCTCAGACAGGACATTAAAAATAAGATTCCATAGTCATGTAACAATGATCCTCAATTATAATACACTCAATGGCTTAAGGCACATGCTACCAAACTGAGTACTAGCTAGAAAGAAGAGAACTTTTTTGACCTCCACATTGATTCCACTACAAGATATCCTTCCATCAATAAATAAATAATTATAAAAAGTTAAAAACACATACTTAAAAACACTCAAAGAATAATACAAATGATTCAATAATTTGGAAATTGAATTATTAAATTGTAACAGCATTTACAAAAAAATTTAAGTTAAAAAACTTAGAATTGCAGACATTTATCTTAGAAGATTATATAGATTTTAGTTCTTATCCTGAACGGGAAAATTTTATTAAAGGAATGAATATCTATAAAATTTCTGAGTTCAATTCAAAAGATGATTAAATGGAAGATTGTCATACTTTAGGAGTACAAGCTTTGAGAACAGTAATTCTAGAGCTGGTTAATGAAACCCTTATTATCTAGACTCTGAGAGACAAGCATCATTTCATTAGTTTATCTAAACAAAGAAATGATCAGAAGTCTGCATAAAATAGACAATCATATTTCATGTTTTTAAAGAAAGACAACAACCTTAATGAGTATATTATTTATGTAAAAATTAATTTGATTCTGTTTTTGAACTGTTGGTACAAGTCATGAGCATGAAAATAAGAAAACCTGGACAGCAGAGGTAAGAGTGTACATTGTACAAAAAAAGGTTTCCTTCATTGTTGTCATGCAGACCCAAAGAGACAATAGATGATATCCCAGGCTACTATATCCAGCAAAACTCTCAATTACTATATAATGAGAAACCAAAGTATTCCATGAGAAAAACAAATTCAAGGAATAGCTTTCTACTAATCCAGTCCTACAGTAAATACAAGAAGAAAAACTTCAACACAGAAAGAGTTGTACTCCCAAGAAAACACAAGAAATTAATCATCTTACAGCAAACACAAAAGAAGAGAATCACACAAATATAATACCACCTACAAAAACAAAAATATCGCAGGAACCAACAGTCATTGGTGTTTAATATCTTGCAACATCAATGGAATCAATTCCACAACAAAGACATAGGCTAACAGACTGGAAGAAACAAGCTTGAGTAGTCATTCTAATGTACAATAAAACAGACTTTCAACCAAAAGTTATGAAAAGAGATGGAGAAAGACACTTCATAGTCATAGAAAAATAAACTGACCAAGATAAAGTCTCAATTCTGAACATCTATGCCTCAAATTCAAGGGTACTCAAATTCATAAAAGAAACTTTACTAAAACTCAAAACACGCATTGAACATCACACACTAGGAGTATGTGACTTCAACACACCACTCTCACCCATTATCAGATCATGGAAACAGAAACTAAACAGAGACACAGTAAAACTAACAAAAGTTATGAACCAAATGGACATAACAAATACCTTCAGAACATTTCACCCTAAAACAAATGAAAATACCTTCTTCTCAGCACCTCACGGTACCTTCTCCAAAACTGACCACATAATTGGACACATAACAAGCCTCAACCAATACAAGAAAATTGAAATAATCCCATGAATCCTATCAGATCACCAGGAACTCAGACTTGTCTTCAATGATAACAAAAACAACAGAAAGCCCACATACTCATGGAAACAGAACAACTTTCTTTTCAATGACAAAGTAGTGAATAAATAAATAAATAAATAAATAAATAAATAAATGAAATACTTTCTAAAATTTAATTAAAATGCACACACAGCATATCCATACAATGGGATACAATAAAACCAGTTCTAAGAGAACAATTTATAGCAGTAAAGCTATAGTACAGGATTTATAAAGATTATTCATAGGGAAAATAGAGAATTTCTATACTAGCAACTTAACAGCATACCTGAAAGCTCTAGAACAAAAAGAATCAAACAAACCCAAGTAGAGTAGAAGGTAGGAAATAATCAAGCTTACGCCTGAAATCAACCCATTAGAACAAAGAGAACAATACAAAGATTCAATAAAAACAGGAGCACATTCTTTGAAAAGTATATAAACCTTTAGCCAAACTAACTAAAGGACACAGAGACAGTATACAAATTACCAAAATGATCCTGAGTGATAACCCAGACCCAAAAGTTCATACATGGTATGTACTCACTGAAAAATGGACATTGAGAAAAAGTTCAGAAACATTTTTGAAATATAAATATCTTTAGAATTTCTACTTAAGATACATTTTCTTTCTATTTTATGTTACACTGTATTAACTGATCTAAAAATGAATGCATGGAACAATTGCGAACATTTTGCACATTTGAATGTATTAGAATATTTTGCCTTTACAAGTTTGAAAAGGGAGATGTGCTCTGTGTTATTTCTTTGTGTTAGTAAAGGGCTTAGTGTTTCCATAGTATTTCACTCTAAAGGTGTTTCCTGCACAAGAACTTTATGGTTGAAAATACATTGTATGTAAGAAACCTAATGTACCATAGCTTAAGAATTAAAAATGTATACAAATTAAAACTATTCAAAATATTTCATGCATTGCAGTGATAGACTGGCCAAAATGTGATAGAAAATAAATCATAGTGTCTTGTCATTTACTTAAGAGCTACTTACTCTGTGCTTGTTTTTTAACTAGACTAAAGAAAATAAAACGAAGCAAGTTAGCTACATAGTCTGGGAGGATGTAGTATTACATTTAAAGAAATATATTACCATAAGTTTAATACATTTTACAAGTTCAACTCTCACTTTTTGACTTAAAAAGTACCCTACAATTATTACAAAATATTCTGCCTCGAAATTTTGTTTTCAATAGAAAGAAAATAATTCAGTTCAAAAATGCTGAGATGGGATGTTTTTCTGATAAATAAGTTTTCCTAAGAGCCTCACTTTTGAATCTTTGAAACTTACTATTTTTGTTTCTGTTTTATTCCTTTTTAGCAAACTTTCAGTATCCTGATTTCAATATGTAAATATACACTTGCTTGTTTGTAAGATGATAAATATTAACTAATTTTTTTGCACAATATGATTGGTAACCTTTGTGTTCTTGGAAAATGCTTATAGAAAATTGGTTTGTTTTAGAAAATAGTATGTTTTATATTTTAACTTAGTAAAATTAGCTTTTCATGAGTTTCTGCAAATATGTTAGCATTGTTTTAAATTTATAGCACTTAGGTGAAAATATAAAAAGCTCAATAATAACTATAGAATATTTGGACTAGTATTTATTTATTTATTTATTTATTTATTTATTTTGCTTCTCACACTCTAAGAAAAGTTACATGCACAACCTTCTTCATTTGGAGGACTTTAAATCAATCTTGATATATTCAATTTATACCACTTTTGTATTAGTGAATTGCTTGACTTAAAATTCTCAAGGCTGGTGGCATTTACTATCCATCTAAAGTCTACTATGCAAAGAGCATACCTCTCTAAAATAATGGTTTTGAGAGATTTTGACATTTAGATAATGATGATAAATGTATGGATATTTATTCATGCTCATTGATCCACTTTTGTATATGTTAGCATGTAGCATTTTTATCCCAAAATAACAATCAGTAAAATTATTGTTAATTGTTATTGTGTTTTCCTCATATCTATCTGTGTGATATTTGTAAATTCATATTTACATTATCGTAGTCATAAAATCTTATTTCCACATCATTTTTTTAACTGATTAACCCTTGAGAGATGGTATGCCATCCCCTTACCAGTTAATGTAAAATTGAGTACTCATTGTGTTATTCATTATACAATTTCAGTTGAAATTTTCCTGTAAAGGATAATTGAATCATATTAAATGTTTATAAAATTTCTTTTTTTTCTTTTTTTTAAATCTCATCTGTATTTACCTTTTAAAGCAGAATGTGATTGGACACAATTATTTCCATTCACAAGCCTTGCTGAAAGTTACAAGACCTAGGGAAACTTAAGGTTTTGTTCTTGGTACTTTGGAAAACAAGCCACTTGGGGAGTTCCTGTCAAGTTGTTTTAACTTGTGTTTACTTCTAAGACTAGTACATGCAGAATTAACTACAGGAAATGAAAATTTTAAGATGTAGCTTAAGCCGTCTTAATTTGGTCAACTAAGGAATCCAGCTCAACAGCTAAACACTTCAGACCACAGAGTTGACATTAACAGTAGGTTACGTCTTACGACAAACGTTCTACCAACCTCTTGAGTCAAACCTACAGTATCACAGTATCACATGTAGACATTTTATCTTCCCCTTAGTCTTCATGCCACACAGACGTTTTAAATATTAACAAAAATAAACAGAAATCATGGAAAATATATTATCAGAAGGAATGAGGGTAAGCATCAAACACATAGTTCTGGTGAAGCTTAGTCTACTTCTCCCATGCGTGATGTGTCGTCATCTCCTTCCAGGGGTGGCATTTCTTCAGTTACAGCAGCACTGGTCTCATCCACAGTAGGATCATTCTCATCAATACCTAGACCAAGCTTGATCATCCTGTAGCTCCTGTTAGCATGGGTCTGAGGATCTTCCAGACTGAAGCCAGAAGACAGGAGTGCAGTTTCATACAGCAAGATGACGAGATCTTTCACAGCCTTGTCATTCTTGTCAGCCTCTGCCTTTTGCCTTAAGGTTTCAATAATGGAGTGATCAGGGTTTATCTCCAGGTGTTTCTTTGCTGCCATGTAACCCATTGTTGAGTTGTCTCTGAGGGCTTGAGCTTTCATGATCCTCTCCATGCTTGCTGTCCACCCATACGTGCTTGTGACAATACAGCATGGGGATGTCACCAATCGGTTTGACACAACCACCTTTTCAACCTTTTTCTCCAAAATATCTTTCATAATTTTGCAGAGGTTCTCAAATTTTTTCTTTTTCTCCTCCTGTTTCTTCTTTTCTTTTTCATCTTCTGGATGTTCCAGTCCATCTTTGGTAATAGACACCAAGGTCTTGCCCTCAAATTCCTTCAGCTGTTGCACACAATGCTCATCAATGGGCTCAATTATATAGATTACTTCTAAGCCATGCTTTCGGAGACTTTCCACAAAGGTTGAGTTAGCAACCTGGTCCTTGGTCTCACCTGTGATACAATAGATGTGCTTCTGGTTTTCCTTCATTCTGGTGCAGTGGTCCTTCAGAGACACCATCTCATCCCCAGAAGCAGATGTGTAGTACCACAACAGCTCTGGAAGCTTCTTCCGATTTTGAGAGTCTTCATGAATTCCAAGCTTTATGTTTTTTGAAACTGCTCATAAAACTTCTTGTAGTTCTCTTTATCTTCTGCCAGTTCAGTAAATAGTTCTAAGCATTTCTTGACCAAATTCTTTCTGATAACCTTCAGAATTTTGCTTTGTTGCAGCATTTCACGGGAAATATTTAGAGGGAGATCCTCAGAATCCACCACACCTCTAATGAAATTCAGATACTCAGGGATTAACTCCTCACAGTTATCCATGATAATAGCTCTGCAAACATACAACTTGATGTTGTTCTTTTTCTTTCTGCTTTCAAACAGATCAAAAGGAGCGCATCTTGGCACAAAAAGAAGGGCCCGGAATTCTAATTGTCCTTCAACAGAAAAATGCTTTACTGCCAAATGATCTTCTCAATCATTGGTTAAGCTCTTGTACAACTCTCCATATTCTTCATTAGTAATGTCATCAGGATTCCTGGTCCAAATCGGCTTTGTTTTGTTGAGTTCTTCTTCATCAATGTACTTTTCCTTCCTCCTCCTCCTCCTCCTCCTCCTCCTCCTCCTCCTCCTCCTCCTCTTCTTCTTCTTCTTCTTCTCTCCTCCTCCTCCTCCTCTTCCTCCTCCTCCTCCTCCTCCTCCTTCTCCTTCTTCTTCTTGTCACCATCCTTCTTCTCTTCCTCTTCTTCATCAGAACCAACATCTGTTACTTAAGGCTTGTCATCAGACTCCTTTTCTTCTTTTTCTTTCTCTTCCTCCTTCTCTTCCTTTTCTTCACCCTCATCATCACTGACTTCCTTATCACGTTCCTAATCCACAAACAGAGTAATGGAATAGCCAATAAACTGAGAATGCTTCTTCACAATCTCCTTTATTCTCCTTTCCTCCAAATACTCAGTTTGGTCTTCTTTCAGATGTAAGCTAACCTTTGTTCCACGACCCATTGGTTCACCTGTGTCAGTCCTCACTGTGAAGGATCCCCCAGATGAGGATTCCCAGGCATACTGCTCATCATCATTATGCTTCGTGATGACAGTCACTTTCTCAGCAACCAAATACGCAGAGTAAAAACCAACACCAAACTGGCCAATCATAGAGATATCTGCACCAGCCTGCAAAGCCTCCATGAAGGCAATAGTGCCGAAGTTATTGATCAAGTCAGCCTTGGTCGTTCCAATTCCAGTACCCACAATAGTGAGGGTTCGATCCTGTTTGTTGAGAATGAGATTAATGTGCAGCTCCTTCCCTGAGTCTAGTTTACTAGATTCCATCAAGCTATCGTATCTCATTTTACCCAGAGCATCTGAAGAATTGGAAATGAGCTCCCTCAGAAAGATCTCTTAGGTGCCAGTTGCTTCAGATTCTTGGTACGGGTAGTCACGTTTCGTGCGTGCTCCTTCAGCCAAGATGCCTGAGGAAACCCAGACCCAAGACCAACCAATGAAGGAGGAGGAGGTCGAGACCTTTGCCTTTCACGCAGAAATTGCCCAGTTAATGTCCTTGATCATCAATACTTTTTTTTTAAAAGATTTATTTATTTATTTTATTTATGAGTACACTGTCGCTGTCTTCGGACACACCAGAATAGGGCATCCAATCTCATTACGGATGGTTGTGAGCCACCATGTGGTTGCTGGGATTTGAACTCAGGACCTCTGGAAGAGCAGTCAGTGCTCTTAACCGCTGAGCCATCTCTCCAGCCCCCATCAATACTTTTTATTCGAATAAAATTTCTAGTTGTTCATGATCAACATACTCCACTCACATGTTTAAATATTTTGAAACTAATTTCAAGACTGAACGTTAAATAAAAAACCAGGCTCATTTCAAGTATGTGTGTAAAGTAATGATAGTATACATGATCACAGAGATTTAGAGACTGAAGAACATATGAAGGTATGTAGGTGTTGATCATCATACAGTATTTCAATTAATACATAGTCAATGCTGCAAATACTTAATTCATGATATGCCAAAATACTTTATTTCCAGTTAGATAACTAGGGAAACTTCTGTAAAAGCATATTTGTAGTTTACTCTGCCAAAGGTCTGTCCAAAGGAAAAAATAAAATTTTCTTAACTCAGGCTCCACAATCTAAAGATAGGTTCTTACTGTGACTTTTTGACAGAAAGTAGGTTTCACTTTTCTAAATAGTTTCCAAAGTCTTCATATAATAAGTTTCTACTTATCAAATTAATGATTATGCCCTCCGTTGTCTCAGAGAAAAGGGTACCAGGGTCATTGATTGCTCACTTAATTCAAAAAGGTGAGTGTATTACACCTCTAATTTAGATTCGGAAATATCACAGTATGCAATAGAAGAGCTAACATATATTAAGAGTGTGGTTTTGATTGTTTTTATTAAAATATATCTGAATGGCTAAGGTCGTAAATGCTGAAGCTGCTAAAATATATGTCAGGTTTGAATTTTAAAAGGCAAAGGTTTTTCAATATATAGAGATTAATTCAGCAATGATCTGGAAAGATTAATGAATAGTGATTAACATTTTAAAAATAGTGGTCAGGATTTTCAATTTAGTAAAGGTAATTCATGAGTTAGTTTTTAAAATTACCCAACTGCATATTTTATATGTTCCTTTTTTACTTCTATAGAAAATTATTTTCTTGGATTTATGGCTACAAATATCATCTTATCTATGGATTCACTTCCACAGCTATAGAAATGCAATGATTTATTTGTGCATAATCTGAAATCTAAGTACACAGAGGAAATTTAGAAGGCAGACATATGTTAATGGAGATTAATTTCTGAAGCATAACTCTGTGATTATATATATGATCACCAAATACAGATGGAAAGGATTTTAGAAATTAACATTAGTGGTTTTTGAAAAATAAAACAATTACAGTTTGTACTGCATTGACTTCATCAAGTCCTTATTAAATGTTAAATACCTAGACTTTCTTGAAAATATAAATAATAAGAAAATTAAAAAAAACTACAGGTGATTTGGTATTGTTGATAATCAAACTGAAGCTGTTGTACCAGTTAAAGCATACTTTTCTAAAGAATTTCATTTCTAATTTTTATGAAAGTAATATTTTTGCTTTCTAAATGACTTGACACAGTCATTTCGTTATAAACATGGTATCTTAGATGAAGGAACATATACTATCAACCATGAAGATGCACATATTCACTTACCAGTTCTCCATTGTTTTATTTTTGCAAAGACAATTTGAAAGATAACAGCTATTTCTGCAAATTTCTCCATATAGCAGATACTACATATAGACTTTGGCAATCTTAAAATTTATTGAAATATTTATTTGATATATTTTAAAAGGAATCAATGGTAGTTATTATTTTGACAACCTTAACATCTGTTCTCTATTTGCAAGGCAGCAGTACAATGACAAATGTATAAAGTAGGATTCCGGATTGATTTCCAGAGTAGCTGTACCAGTTTGTAATAGAGTGTTCCCCTTGCTCCACTTCCTCGCCAGCATGTGCTGTCACTTGACTTTGTAATCATAGCCATTCTGATGTGTATAAGATAGAATCTCAGAATTGTTTTGATTTGCATTTCCCTGATGACAAAGGATGATGAACATTTCTTTAAATGGTTTTCGGCCACTTGAGATTCGTTTGTTATTAATTCACTGTTTAGTTTTCTACAACATTTTTAAATTGGGTTACTTGATTTTATGGGGTCTAACTTCTTAGGTTCTTTATATATTTTAGATATTAGCCCTCTGTTGGATATAGGTTTAGTGAAGGTGTTTTTCCAATATGTGGGTTGCCATTTTGTCCTATTGATAGTGTCATTTGCGTTACAGAATCTTCTCAGTTTTATGCGGTCCCATTTTTCAGTTGTTGATCTTAGACCCTAAGCCATTGGTGTTTTTTTTTTTTTTTCAGGAAATTTTCCCTGTGCCAATGCATTCAAAGCTATTTCTTTATCTTTTATTAGACTTAGTGTGTCTGGTATTATGTGAAGGCCCTTGATCCACACGAGTTTTGTACATAGTGATAAATATTGATCAATTTGCATTCTTCTACATGCAGATATCCAATTTGACCAGTACCAATTGTTGAGAATGCTTTATTTTCTCCATAGTATGGTATGGCTTTTTTCTTTAATCAAAAATCAAGTGTGACTGTAGGCATGTAGGCTTATTACTGGATATTTCATTTGATTTCCCTGTCTATCTACTTTTATGCCAGTAACATATAATTCTTATTACTATTACACTGAAGTACAGTTTGAAATAAGGGATGGTGAGACTTCTAGAAGATATTTTCTTGTATAGGAGTGTGTTCTCTAACCTAGGCATGTTTGTTTGTTTTCTCATATGAAGTTGAGAAATGCTCTTTCAATGTTTGTAATGAAGTGTGTTGGAATTTTGATGGTAGTTTCATTGAAGCTGTAGATGGTTTTTGGTAAGATGGTCAGTTTTACTATGTTCATACTGATCCATGAGCATGGATCTACTGATATGTTCTTCAATTTCTTTTCTCAGAGATTTGAATTACTTGTCATAGCTTACACTAGTTTGGTTAGAGTTACACCAAGATATTTTATATTATTTATGGCTATTGTATAGGGTACTATTTCTCTAATTTGCTTCTTAGCCCATTTATCATTGTTATCAAAGAGGGCTACTCATTATTTTAGTTGATTTTGTAACCAGCCACTTTGCTGATATCAGCTGTACAAGTTCTCTGATAGAATTTGGAGGATCACTTATGTAGAAATAATTATCAATAAATCCCAATGGTGGGTTTGTTACCTGCCCCAGTAGTTTTATGTTCACAAATAAAAGATACACACATAGCCTTTATATTTTAATATGTCTTAAGGCATATGCACAATTGTTAGGCCAATGCTTTTCTTCCATGCCCTTAACCTCTACTACCCACCAATAACCCCAAGGTATTACTTACTAATTCTTGTTTTATCTTGGCTGTTCTAGACACAGTTTGTCAACTTTCTGGGACACACACTTCTGGCCCCTTCACAATGAGGCTATGCTTCTGTGTCCTGAACTATTCTTACGCACAATATATCTCTTCTCCACACACTCCTTCCACTTTTTCTCCATATCACAAGACAGGGAATTCTAAAGTTCTGCATCTGTCTGTCATACCCACCCAACTGTTGGCTGTTGGCATCTTTATTTACCAATTAGAATCAACTAGGAGCAGATTCCCAGAATCTATGTGAAGATACTTTTGTACAAACAGTTTTTAAGGGATTAATCAGCATTCATAATATAAGCAGCAACACATATATACTGTCATATAATCTGTGAATACTGATACTGTTACTTTGTTTTTCTAATGTGATTCCTTTTATCTCTTTAGTAGTCTTATTGTTCTAGCTAAAACTTTAAGCACTATATTGAACAGATATTAAGAAAATGGACATAACTGTCTTGTGCCAGATTTTAGTGGAGTTGTTTAAGTTTCCCTCCATTTAATGTGATGTTGTCTATCAGGTTACTGCATAGTGCCGTTATTGTGTTTAGGTCTGGAACTTGTATCTCTGATCACTCCAAGGCTTGCTTGTATCATGAAATGTTTAAGGTATTTTCAGCATTACTGAGAATATCATGTGGAATTTTTCTTTCAGTTTGTTTATGTGGTGAATTACATTGATGGATTTTTGTATGTTGAGCTAGCCCTCCATCCATGAAATGAAACCTACATTATCATGGTGAATGATGTCTTTGATGTGTGCTTGGATTCAGTTTGTGAGTATTTAATTAAGTCTTTGTGCATCAATGTTTATAAGGGAAACTGGGATGGAATTCCCTTTCATTGTTGAGTCTTAGTGTCGTATAGGTGTCAGGGTGACTTTGGCAGCATAGAATGAGTTTACCTATGTTCCTGATGTTTTTATTTTCTGTAAAAGTTTGAAAACAAATATTATTTGTTCATATTTGAAAGTCTCATAGAATTCTTCACAAAACCCATCTGGCCTTGGAATCTTCCACCCTTTATTGGAAGACTTTTAATGTCTGATTCTATTTCCTTAGGGGTTATAGAAGTATTTTCATTGAGTACTTGATCTTGATTTGACTTTGGTAAGTGGGATCAGCCAAGAAAATCATTCATTTCTTTTAAAATTCTCTATTTTGTGAAATAGAGGCATTTGAAGGGAGAACTAATAATTCTTTTGAATTTTCTTAGGTTCTGTTATTATGTCCTCTTTTTAATTCTTATTTTGTTTATTTGGATACCATCTCTGCCTTTAAATTAGGTTGGCTAAGGGACTGGATAACTTGTCAATTTTCCTTAAGAGCCAGCTCTCGGTTTCATTGACTCCTTGCATTGTTCTCTTTGTTGCCAACTTACTGATTTCAGTCCTTGGTATGAGTATTTCCTATAATCTACTTCTCTTGGCTACATATGCTTCTTTTATTCCTAGAGAATTTTTGTATATTTTAAAATTGCTAGTATGAGCTCTCTAATTTCTTCATGAAGGCATTTAGTGATATGAACATTCTATGTAGGATTACTTTCATCGTGTCCTATTAATTTTGGTATGTTGTGCCTTATTTTCACTGAATTCGAGAAAGTCTTTAATATCTTTCTTTATTTCATCACTTTCACATTAGTCATTGAGTAGTGCTTCCAGGAATTTGTAGGGTTAGTATAGTTTACATGAGTTTTGTAGGCTTTCTGTTGTTTCTGTTATTGTTGAGTACAGCTTTAGTCCATGATGACCTGATAAAATACAAGGGGTTATTTGTATTTTTTTCAATCTCTTGAGCTTGCTTTGTGATGAAATATATGAGCAATTTTGGAGAACGTTCTGTGAGTTACTGAGGACAAGGTCTAATCTTTTGTGCTTGCATGAAATGTTCTGCAGATACATGTTCAATTCATTTTATGCATATTATCTGTTAGCTTCATTATTTATCTGTTTAGTGTCATTCTGGATAATCTTTCCATTGGTGACAGTGTGATATCGATGTCTTCCTCTACTAATGTGTGGGGTTTGATGTGTGATTTAAACTTTAGTACTATTTCTATTGTGAATGTGGGTGCCCTTACATTTGAGGAAAACTAGTTTACAACTGAGATGTCATCTTATTGGACTTATGCTTTGATGGATATAAAGTATAAGTCCATCTCTTCTCCACCTCTTCTGGTTAATTTTGATTAAAAGTCTATTTTATTAGGTATTATAATTGATACTCAAGCTTGGTTGTAAGATCCATTTGTTTGCCCTGATGTTGGCTGTATGCTCCTGACACTGAAAGGACCTCTCTGGCTGCTCACCTGTGTTGTCTGTGTCCCAGGTGGAACTAAATGTTCTCAGGGTGTCACAGGCCTCCTTGGTAAAAGAGCCAGAATTTGGAACTTAACAATTGGTGATAGGGGACAGAAAGCAGCTAATCTCTGCTGCTGCATCCCACGTGGACCAGACATGTAAGGAATCTGTGATGTGAGGTCTAATTTGCATGTTCCTGGGAACTTTCTGTGCTCCTCAGGAGAGAAAATGTGGAAAGTGATAGAGCTAAGAGCAGTGGATGTACAGTATACAGTTCACCTCTGCATGCTAACAATTCCTTAATGCTTTATCAAACAAATTTGGTAACAGTGTTCTTTCATATCATTCTGTATGATCTCTAATACATGTATTACTTGGGATGTGTTTACCTATTTTTCTGGTGCCTTCCTCATATAATTTGTGTTCTACCATTCTTATCCACTCACATACAACCATGGCCTGTGAATTGTTTCCTGAACTTTGCAGTCTCTCCATCTGATGTATACTCACATATCAAGATTTTGTACTAGGAATCTTAGATAATAAAGAATATGTGGCATTTGTGATTGTAGTTTTAGGTTTACTTTCTCAATATTATCTCTTTTAGTTCTGTTTACCTGAAAATTTTATGACTTCACTTAATTTTTCTTTACAGTTGAATGGTATCCCATTGTGTATGTGTATTATGCTTTCATTATTCATCTGTTGAAGGTCATTAAGGTTGTGCTTAATTCCTAGCATCTGTAAAAAAGAATGGGAATGATCACTGATGAGCAATTACTGATAAAAATAGTATGTCAAACCCTCTAAGCATTTGCCAAAGATTAGTATAGGTGGACCATAAGGTAGATTTATTTTTAAAAATTTGTGGCTATTATATACTTATTTCCAGTGTGACTATACCAGTTTGTAACTTTCAGACAGTAATTGAAGTTTCACCTTTTCCCACAAACTTCCCATCATTTCTTTGTTTTATTGATCTTTGTGATTCCACTGGAGTTCAATCAAGCTAATATTTATCTAATATCCAAAACATGTTAACTGCAAACAACATAAACAACAATCTATGAACAAATATAAAAGAATAAGACACATATAAAATTCTGAAATAAAATACTAGCCAACTGAATATAAATACACCATGAAGGTCATCCACTATGATCACATTATCTTTAATCTGGGTATTAGGGAGATCTTTAGTAAATGTAATCCAGTAAATATAACAAGTCACATAAATGGACTAGGAGACTAATTTCACATGATCATCTAAAAAGAAGAATGAAAACATTTGAAAATATACGACCTGCTGTCATGAAAGAAGTTTTAAAGAGAGTTGGAGTAGAGAAAACATACACCATCATAATAAAGACTATAGAACATCTCACAGTCAATATTATGCTAACTGAAGAAAAAAAAGACCCAAATGTGAGAAGACTCCCCATTGTTGTCACTCTCATTTAATATATTTAAAATTATATTTTGTGTATATGATATTATAATATACTTACTTGATTTTTCTCTTTTCTCTCCAACCTCTAAATATTCACACACATACTTACACACACACACTTACACACACACACACACACACACACACACATATATATATTTGTATATATTTTTGTGAATATAATACATATTTTTTGTATATATTTTTGTGAATATATATATATTCACAAAAATTCATGGAGCAAATTCTAGAAACAACTGTAGGCTTAGATTTTTCAAAACCTACTTTAATATGGAATCTTAAATTCTTTAATTTCACTTTTTGCCCACAACACAATGAAGGTAGTGTAAACGAAAAGTTAATAGGGCAAAAGAAGATGTAAAACTGTTTTGAAATTGCTCTTTTGGCCAATTCCAATCTTCATTGTCAGGTTATTAGGAGTTCTGTTCACATGGTAGTAGCTCAATCCACTTGCAAAAACCATTCATGAATCAGCAGTGGCGGTTTGACGCAAAAGAAATTGCCAGTCTCTGCCAATCAGCCTGAGTCCATGTAAGCACCAAGAAGCAGCTGAAATATCAGGAGTTCCTTCATTAGTTTCTCTTTATGAAATCACAACAAATGAAGATCAAGGAGGAAGGCAAGGCTAACCAATGGCACAACATTGTCCACTGTCTGTTTTGTTATACTTATATCTTTTCTACACATTAGATGTCCTCTCAAGCAACTACTGTAAAAAAAAAAAAAAGAAAAAGAACAAATCACATGCTGTTTTCCAGTCAGCTTACTCAAAAATGACATATGTCTGTTCTTAGCAAAACATCCTCCCATGTGACTGCTTCAGAATAAAACTTCCTCTCACGTATCTGCTTCACCAAACCATCCTCTCATATACATCTTGTCATAAGTCATTTTCCAAAAAAGTATTACATGATACAACTGAGTCTCCAAGTAAACCAGCAATTCGACTTCAATCAACATTTTTGAAAAAGTGGTACTTTACAAAACCAATTGAGAAGAATCACTAACCTCTCTATGCATCAACAGTAAACATACAAAAAAGAGATTCCCTCCTCTCCAATTAAAAAAAAAATCAAAGAAAATAAAATACCATTGAATAATCCTCACCAATAAACTAACAAAGCTCTACCGTGAAAACTTCACATCTCTAAACAAAGAGATTGAAGAAGACAGTACGAAAGGGAAAGACATCACATGCTCATTGATTGGTAGATTTTAAGTTGTGAAGAAATAACAGCCAACTATGACAAAGATGAAAGATAACAAGTACTAGTGAGGATAGTGAAGACAGGAAGTCTTGCAGTCATGTGGTAGGATATAAATTATTACAGTGATTATGGAAAGTTTAGTGGATATTACTCAAAAAGGAAAGACATAGATAGTCGCACTAAGAAAACCACCCCTAAAAATGGCTACAGGGGTGAAGTGTGTACTGTAGTCAAAGAGCACTGGGGTTTTCACATTAGTTGTTGCATTATTGATAGAAGTGAATCAAGAGAGTCACTATAAGAATCCATAAATTTGGAAATGTGTGAAGAAATTTCAAAACTTATAATTAAGTTAGTTCTAGTGAAATAATAGTTTTCTCTTAAGATTGATTAAATTTATACTGTTGTCAATCAAGTAATTCACTTTACAGCTATTATTATTAGGGTATGTGTATATGCATGTGTTTCTGTATTTATGTCAGTAAATGGTAGGTGTTTGCTTATCCATTGAATTCAGAAATGTCCATACAGTATTCTGCAGCTGGAATTACAAGTAGTTGTGAGCTGTCCAACATAAAAAGAAGCTGCACTTAAATACTCTTGAATATTAGGGAGTATACTAGACATCTGGACTATCTTTCCAGCCTATACTTTCTTTAAATATGTATTTAATAAAATACATCCACATATATATGAGTAAAAATTACACAATGCCTTCATAGTGTCTTAAAAACACTTAAACCTTATACCTGAGCAAATAAAGGACTGGCATATATGTATCTATTATCTAATAATTTCACATAATATGATATTATAGTAAGTGTCTCATTCAGTGGGGAATTAAAGGCAATGACTTTAGTTCATCTGTATCAGTTTACTATATTTTTTATAAAATTCATGATATGAGTGTGTTATTATAGAAGAAGCAAGCTTCCTTCTGCTAGTGTATCCTCTCTAATCATATTAGAAGTCTGTGGCACAAAATAAGTAAATAAATCTCAGGCCAGAACTGCCCATGTGCTAAGATCCCAAGAGTGGCTTTCCAATCAGTTGAATGCATTGGATTGAACATTAACATTTTCTGGTGCTAGAACAACCCCAAGCATAGGAACCTTGTTCTGGCTGTGTGTCTAAAACAGAGGAAGATATATTAGGCATTGTAGAGAAGGTAGGTAGTATCTAAGGTAGCTATGCATAGATTAGCTGAAGTCACATACATGTAAACTTAGTCATAGTCTCATATTTTATTTTAAATTATTTAGTTTAAATTATTTGAAATTTGTGTATCATTGGTCCGCATTCTGCTCCACTGCTGGACTGTGGGACAAGCCGCTTGGGCAGGCAAATGCAGAGAAGCTAGACTGTGTTTACCAGTACAGCTGCTGTTGTGTGCTGAGGTATAGGAATACACCAAGACACTGCTCACAGAGGGTGGTAAAATGCAGTATGAAATGTGGCAGACCAAAGTTGTGTTTCCCTGGCTTCTGGGTCTCCACTTGTCACTGGAAAACCACAAAAGAGAAGTTGGGAATAAAGTGTCAGGGGGCCATGGGCCAATGACAAGGCGGTGGCCTTTGGAGATCCGTGGACTGAAGACAATGATGAACCTGGGGCCTGAGAAATGGGGAACTCTAGCAAAACTCATCAGACTATGTGGTTGTAGTGGTCTGGAAGCACACAGAGGCCATATATGGAAGATTTAGGTTGTGGCTCTGTAAGCAAAGGCCTTCTCCGTGCTCCCCAAGGTGGGAGATAGTCCTTGGCTCCAAACTTCATTGGCTCATCGTAGAAAATGAATGCATACCAACCACTCAGGGTGGGCCACATATTAAATACCTTTAGCTGAGAGGGATGGCTAGTGGGGCAATCTTATTGGCTGAAACCTCAAGGTTTCTAGATACCTCATTATCATAGATAAATCTGTTTTGGGCTATGTGATCAACATGGAGAGTGTGGCCTTGTATTCCAGTCCAGGAATCTAGCAGGGAGGAGGAAGATGTCTACCTTCTGAGATGCCCAGGTGCCAGGATTCAGATCCATTCTACCTTATCAAGGTTCCTAGCATGATCTATTGTCCCACAGTGTAGTTTGATATTTTGCTTCTATAAATTATAAGTTTTGTTGAATTAATCTATTGAACTAGCAGAGTCAATATTCAGTTCTCAGTGGGAGAAAAGCTTACCTTGCAAAGTATCAAAATGAAAAGAGGAGTGTATTAAGTTTTGCATTTGTAACATTATACTCTTCAAGTCAATCTACTATTGGCTAAGAATCCACGTTATTTTAATGTCACCTGATTTAAGGTAGTGTTTCTCTTCGCTCTACTCTCTCTCTCTCTCTCTCTCTCTCTCTCTTCTACCCTACTCTCTATGTGTGTGTGTCTATGTGTCTGTATGTTTGTTTGTATGTGTTAGATAAAACTGGATAACTTTAGGTAATTCAAGTACATGTAAAAGTAGAAAATTTTTCTTGTATTTAAACTCCAACTTCCATTAAATAATTCTAGGAAAAAATAACTTATGATGTCAGACATACACCACTTTAAAATGTATATAGTTCAAAACTAAATTAACAGAACGTGTTGTGTACGCTAGCATTCCATAACAAACTTAAACCTTCATGGATACTGGTTTCTACTCATTAATCTCAAACCAAATATAACTTATCGATATTTTTGGTGCCATTAACTTGTTTGAGTTTCATCCTTAGTAATATGCAAACACTAAAATTTTGAATTATAATAGATCAAACATGAATTATACTTGACAACTAGGTAACTTTACAGAACACAGTAGAGCTAACGTAAAACATTCCTTCTAGTTTCAGATAAATTTTAAATAAAATGTATAGTTAGATATTTTATATTTGCTATAGTGCCCCCTCCCCATTGTATTGTATTGCTAAATATAGTACAAAATCAGGGCACCTTTTCTTCTGAAGAAGCTTTCTGATACTGAATCATACTCTCTTCACTGTAATTAACACACACACACACACACACACACACATACACATATATATATACATATATATATGTATATATATGTATGAAATTTTTCATTTTAAGTTTAGTTAATAATTGAATTGCTATTATAACTTTCTGGAAACTAAACAGAAAAACATCCTAGGAAAACATGTTGAATAGTATTTATTTTGTAATGGATTACCTCTAGCACAAAAATAATAATAAAAAAATAACCCTGCAAATAATTTAAAGGCAATATTCTGAGATCCAAAATTAATATGACATAGTAGAAACTTCTGCATAAAGAATCACAGGTGTAGAAATAAAAGCCAGGCTCAGATTATACAGTCCAGAGGTACTTTTCTGCAGTAAATTTCAGATTGTTAAGTTCATATTTTCTTTCTTTATACAATTCTGGAAATCGGATAAAATGTATAATGTGAATATTAGATATTTGTTGATCACTAGATGGCAGTAGAGGTATAATTCTGAGACTGTTAGAGCAGCACCAGACACAGGAGTTGAACAGTATTTGATAGCTTCTTTTCAAAGGTTAGCTGCTAGGAACACGTTTACTATCAAAAGAAATGAATGCAAAGTAAAAGAAAAGTGAAGTGTCCTACCCCAGTAATATAGTAAGAAATGCTTTCAAATAGTAACTTCGAATATTTTATCAAGATACACAGTGAGTACTTTTCTGTTTAAAATAACAAAGAAAGAAAAAGTGCATCTACAACTTCTAAAACAAAAAAAAAATAAAGAGCAGAAAATAAAAGAGCATTTCTCTCTATCACCGTTTGACCTACAGATACACAAAGACACAATGAACATGTCAACAAACACCCATCAATGCATCCATATACACACAGTCACACGTAAACATTCATACATAAGCATACACAAATACACATGGACACACAATCACTAGCTAGCTAAGTATAACATGCTGGTGAGAAGTCTGCAGTCAGTTTATAAGGGGAGTTTTGTGTGTATCTCCAATTAGCAGATTGTAAGGCAAACAATAAGGAAGAATGAAAACATGACTCTTCAATAATTGGTGATGATTATAGTGACTATAATCCAGTTAGCTTTTTTATTTTTCTTGTTTTATTGGAAGCATTTTTCTGACATGATATATCCAGGCTATTGTTGCCTCTTCTTCTCCTCCTCTCAGATCTTTCCTATCTCCTCTACAATTCCAATCCATAATATTATTGTCTTTTTCCAGAAAACAATACAGACTTCTAAGTGAAAATAATAAAGTATATTATTATAAGACAATACAACCTGAGGTAGAGGTGAATTTAGCCTACCTTCTCCCGTGGCTGAAGTGGGTTGGTAGGCCAGTGCTTCACCATCAAGTGAATGATCCTTTGTTGTAAATCAGATTGAGTTTTAGCATTGATAGAGATGTCGATAACTTAGAAATATTATTCTAGAACTCAGCTCACGGACAATATAGAAGAATGATTATATTTCAAGGCATAAAAATCATAAAAATATAACTTTCTTAATGATCTGAAAGGAACTCATGGTGATTGTGGACTGCTGATGATAGTGATGAATCTCAGGTCCTCAAAATTGTTCATTGATTTTCTTCTTTGTAAAGAAACTTTTGTAATATAAAGACAATTTCTGATCTGTCTCCCATATGTCAGTTTTATTAGCATTCATAAGTATCATATCAGAAAGATCATTCTTAGAATATGCATTTGTAAGGAAAGAATCTTGAGATGAATAAAATTCATCTGGAATTTATAATTTGTAATGCTATTTTGGTGTCAGGATCATTTGTGACAGTGTTAACAACTATAGAGCAACATAGGTAGTACAAGGAAAGACTGCATACACGTATGTTTAAGACCAACTATATTCCTCTCCATAGACATAAATAGAATAATAAAATCTTTCTCAAACAAGAGACATAATGATTAAGTTTGAAATAAATAAAAAATAAGAAACTTATGAACATAGTAGAGGGGGTTAAGGTTAAACATATGTCTTATATACATAGACAAGTAATTTTAAAATAATGAAGAGACAGTAAATAATGTAAGTTGGACTGAAATTGAGAAATTAGAAAACAACTGATATGACAAATGAGTACAAAATACCCCACTACTGAACTGTCCTTTTAATGTATTTTGTTGACTTCACAGAAAATTTAACAAAGCATTTTGTATATGGACCAGTATACATCCATAATGCGGAGGACTATGATTGAAGGAAATACTGTCTTGAAGGAGCAAAATCCTTATTATATGTCATTAGTTAATTACCTAAAAGTAAATCACAAAAGTGGAAATGGCGAGCAGGTTAGTAAAAATGAGTTAAGACAATTAAAATTTTGTAAAAGACTTGGAAAAGGATTCTGCATAATAAGTAGTAATGTCAAGCAACATATGTTATTTCATTCAAAGGAAATAATGGTTTATATTTTAAATATATGAGTTTGAAGATGAATACCAATTTCAAAATCTGAACATCTTAAAAAGAAACCAGAGTGAAATATCAATATTAACTTCACTAAAAGCCAACAATCCTCAAACAATATATGAAGCTTATAAACTTTTTGCAATCAATGAATAAAAAATACAAAGCATTAAAAGACCATTAATTTCTCATTCTTTTCAATTAATTTGTACCAAAGTGTTAATAAAACCAATTAAGTGTTTCATAAGATGACTGGTATTCGTAGAAAGAACTTAATATTTTAGGATTCCTAAAAACAGATAGGGTAAAATTTACACAGATTTCAGCAAATGTGAGAAACGGTACTATGCTACGGGAGTACATATAAGATATTTAATGGCTGTTTTGGTAAGGAAAATTACCTGCCACACAAGCACAACTTGAATTCAGATGTTTAGAATCCTGTGAAAATCAGGCCCAAAGCCCATAACAGGCAGCTTTGTTAGGAAGAGAGAAAGGAGAATTTCAAGGGTTCATTAATTAGTCATCTTTGTCAAGCAGATGAGAGTCTGTGTCTCAATGATGCAATGGGAAGTAGCTGAGGAATTCACTTCATATAGACTTCTAAACTCTACAAGAACATGGATACAGTTGTGTGGCTATATATAACCATGCAGACATAGCAACATAGACTTGTTATCTGTTAGTCTGAAAATTGAAAATATGATTTCAGAAGTAATAGTAATATTTGGAATTGGTACATATAACATTTAATGAGAACTGTTTAGTTTATCCTTTCTATGTAGTCCTACAAGTATTGCTACATAAAATATCAAACACACACACACATGCACACACACACACACACACACACACACACATACATATATATATTTGTTAATTGTCATACAGAAATTCTTGAGTAATAAATAAGAAAAGCTAAGCTAAACACTTTTTCATTAAATTCTTACATGTACCAATTCAAAATTAACAGATAACCTTCATATCTCACAGCTACTTGTAACGCCAGACTGTTCAATATGCAGCTACCCTGAAGCAGATTCCCAAATAAACTATCAAACAGAAATTAAAACCAAAAGAACATAATAGATCTCACTAGAGGCAATGTTTAAAGTCATATTTATTTTCCCCACTTGAAAATCTAGTAATATATCCTCAAGACAATATTTAACATTTTTTTGTTAGATGTGAGCTGCTGAATTAGATAACCCAAGAGGATGGAGAGGACAGAACCAGAAGGACTGTCCTAAGGACAGTTACATACAGAGACAAATGCTGCAAGCAGGGAAACAGGCATCACAGACCCATCTAAGCTCTATGATATCACACATGAAGTTATAGGACTTGGTATCTTTGGACTAGTATTTACTCAATATTCTGTCATACCTCTCATGTGAAATATTAATACATATTATGTGCTATTAAATGCTGAAACCATGCACATTGCATTTAGATTTTACAGTACTTACAATTCTAAGATTGCTTTCGGTTTCAGAAGATGCTTTGAACTTTTGAACACTCTTAAGACTTCAAAGATACTAAGAAGACTTTGAAACTTAGACTAAATGATTTTGTATCGTGAAAAATGTCATGAGCCTATAGGAACCAGGAAGTGAGTGTAGTAGTATGAATGAAAATGTTTCTTCATTGTAAACAGAAAAAATTGTATGATTGGTTCCCAGTTGTTGGCTTTATGTGCAAAGGCAGAGGTGGTTGGCCTTGTTTGATGAAGTACATAATTGAAGGTAGGTTTGAGTATTTATACCCTCAACTCTGTTCCCTCTCTACTTCATGCTTGTGGTGAAGATTATGAGTACTCTGCTTTCTAATTCAGTTGCTATACCTCCTATTTGTTGCCACCCTTCACTACCATGAGGGGCTCTTATCCCCCTGAGTACTGTAACCTGAAAAAAGTTCTTTCTTTCCTAAGTTGCCTTTGGTCACAGACACAGAAAAGTAACTATTATATCAGTAAGTCTGATGGATGTTTTCAGAGTTGGCCATCAGCTATATTGTTCATAGTTATACCACATTAATTAGTATCATACGAATTCCTAGTAATTAGTAACATAAATCAATGAATAAATCTAATTGCTAAATATATAAATGCATGCACATAGCAGCAAGCTTTAAAGTTTGGTAGTTTTTATAATAAAGTGAATTAAATTTCATCATTCTGATTTTAACAGAGAGAAGTGCAAATGCATGATTAAGTTTGTATATGTAAGAGTTTCTTTGCTGACAACAATACTTTCAGGAATGACAAGTTTATTCTGAGTTAAGTTCTGTTCAGCTGGGAAAGCCTTGCTACAGTCAAGGAACTGAGAAGATAGATGCTGGTGCTCATTTCACTTTCTCTTTTTTATTCTGTTGTCCACCTAATTTGACACTATTTAGAAACTCTAACACATAGACTCTGGCTACTTGTCTTCACACCATAAAATCTAAATTGATGAAGCTGACTGTGAAGATTAACGCAAGTCCACCTCTTTTCAAAGTGATACCTTACACATCACCAAATCATGACAAGAGAATTATAAAAGGCAGTAGTTGTGTTTTATCCAAGTTGGTACAGCATTACACCAAGGCAATATTCAGATATTGAACTTTACTTTCTCTGCATGTTTACCAGAATACTTATGACACTGATGACATGATATACTATTCAATACTATTTTGTTGTTGTATATCTATAGCATAACATGAGATCTGAGACGGTAAGACCCCATCAATAATTTTACTAGTAAGAATTACTTTGGCTAACTAGATTGTGTTTTAATTTGAAATTCAAGGTTTTTAGATTTACTTCTGTGAAGAGTTGCGTTGGAAATTTGATAAGCATTATATTTAATCTGTAAATAAATTTAGGTAATATGGTCATTGCTCCTGTGAATCTATAATCATGAGAGGTCTTTCTCTTTTTTACCGTCTTCTTGAATTTGAATTTCATCATTCAATGTTTTAAGATTATATATATATATATATATATGTATATATATATGTATACATATATAATTACTGTATATGTGTATATATACATATGTAATATATAATCATATATACATATTGTATATACATACATACATACATTACGTACATATTATACACTATATATATACATATATATGTGTGTGTGTGTATATATATATATATATATATATATATATATATATATATTATTCCAAGTTCCCCATACCCAGAGGATATTCTGAATAATAGTTTCTTTTATTTTTTCATTATGTCTGTATTTTGTATATAGGAAAGATACTGATTTTTGTGTGTTAATGTTTTGTCTTGCTTCATTACTAAATGTGTCTTTAACAGGGGTGTTTAACCTATGAATACTGACACATTTAAGGTGATCAAATGACCTATGAATAGAATTGCATCTCAAACTGCTAATAATTACATTTTGAATCATAACAGTAGCAAATAAATGTTCAACACCCTTAGTAATAAGAGAAATGTGAATCAAAACCCCTCTGAGAGTCCATCTAACACCTGTAACAGTGACTAAGATGAAAAATTCAAGTGACAGCACATACTAGACCAAGGAGAAAAATCTTTCCTTGCAGTTGCAGTGAAAACCTGTAAACCACTTTGGAAGTCAATCTTGAATTTTCTCCGAAAATTGTAATAGTTCTATCTCACGATCCTGCTATACCACTTCTGGACAGATACCCAAAAGATGTTGCACCATACTGCATGGACACCTGCTCAGCTGTGTTTCTAATAGCTTTAGTGGTAATACTTAGAAATGGAAACAACCTAGATGTCCCTCAACTGAAGAATGGATAATGAAAATGCGGTACATTTACACAATGAAATACTACTATGCTATTAAAAACAAAGACTGCATGAGATTTGCAGGCAAATAGATGGTACTAGATAATATTATCCTTAGTGAGGTAATATGACTCAAAAGATATGCATCATATATATTGAGCTATAAGTGGATATCACCCATAAATTACAAGGAAACTATGCTACAGCCCACAGATCCAAAAGAAGCTAAGTAACAAAAAGGGCCCAAAGAGTAATTCTTGAATCTCATTCTGAAGGGGACATAAAAAAGGACATTGGAAGTGGATGGAAAAACGGAATTGTGTGGGACAGAAAGTTGGGATGATGATAGTTTTGGAAATCAGATGTGGGTAGAACGTGGGTCTTGGTGATGGGGCTTGGAAAGAGAAAAATTGGTGCAAGGCATGTTTGGATCAATCTGGAGTCCTGGGACATTGGAGGCTCCTGGGAGGATATGAAGGTAACCATAGTGACAGAGAAACATTTTCAACTGTTAGATATTCTTAACAATTAGTGAGTTTAAGAAAATAAACTACAGAAATAATCACTGAAAATAAATCAGTAAACCAAATAATTTCATTAAAAATGAGGTACAGAACTAAACAGAGCATTCTCAGCAGAGGTTTCTCAAATGGCTGAGGAAGACTTAAGGAATTTTGACCATTCTTAGCCATCAGGAAAATGTAAGTCAAAATTACTTTGAGACTGCATCTGAAACCTGTCAGAATTCCTATGAGCAACAACAAAGTCCCTGTTCAAGCTGGTGAGGATGTAGAGCAAGGGGAAGATTTCTTCATTGCTGGTAGAAATCTATACTTATACAAAATCAATATGTAGGTTCTTCAGAAAACTGGGAATTGATCTACCTCAAGACCCAGTTATGGCACACTTGAACATACACTCAAAGGATATTTCATTCTATAACAAGAAGGTATGCTTAATCAAGTCTTGGGTGTCAGTGGAAAAACATTGAAACAGATGGCTATAAGCTATTGTAAAGAGGCAGTTTTTGTGACAATTTACCAGCCTGAGTAGTTACAGACCTTGTAAATAGGTAGCCTTGGCAGACAATACCAACTTATATAAGGACAATCGAGTCATAGGCAGAGTCACAGTGACTTGTCCCCTGAACCTTCACCCAGCTGTTACCCAGTTCTGAAAGATAATTGTATTCCCCCTGAACACCCACACTCCAGTGTCATTCCCTTCCCCACATCCTGACTTTCTGTGTTTATAACCTCTGTGTGAATGAATTATGATTTGAGAAAAAATAAATTATTTAAAAAGAAAAAAAAAGAATACGCAAAATAATATTACTCATAATAGCCAGAAACAGGAAACAATCTAGAAGTCCCTCAATTCAAGAATGGAATATTATTCAGCTATTTAAAAAGCTCATCAGCAACCTCTCTGCTTACCTTCATCAGACCTGTAGGTCCTGAAGCATACAGGTTAAATTCTCTTTCTGTACCCATCTTCGTTGGACATTGAGTCTTCCTGGACACCCCCAGGTGCATTAAGTAGTATGTTATCCCCACTCAATCCCTATTATCCCATCACTTTTCAGGGCATCTTCATCAGCCCTGTTGATATGAAAGCACACAGGTTAGAATCACTTCCCACACTCATGTCCCTGGTTGCTGATTCCTGTTGGGCACCCCTAGCTGCTCTTAGCACCTGTTGGCCCAGCTGGACCCCAATTATCACATCATTTTTCAGCACGCTTTTGTCAGACTTACTGATCTAGAAATATACAGCCCAAGAATACCCATAAGAAGCCTGTCATACCAGAATTATCAAGGTTAGCACCCCTCTCAATACCTACTACAATAGGAACATAGAGAAAGTAAAGCCATCCAGATGGCTAAAGGCCCTAGAAAGAATGCAATCAACAAAACTCAGAGCAATATGAACCCTTCAGAGAGAAACTACCATAATACAGCAAGACACATATATCCTAAAACAACTGAAGCACAAGAATATGATCTTAAATCTAATCTAATGAAGATGATAGTGACCTCTAGAGAAGATATGGAAACCTTTTAAATAAATACAGGTAAATACAATTAAAAAGGTAAAAGAAATAAATACAATTGTTTAAGACATGCATGAAAATAAAAGCAATAAAGAAAACACATATTGAAGGAACCTTGTAGAGTAAAAACCTAGGTAAGAGAACAAGAACAACAAAGGCAAGCATCACCAACAGAATACAAGATGTGGAAGAGAAAGTCTTGGGTGTAGAATATACAGTAGAAGAAATATTTGAGACACCAACATCCAGAAAATTTGGGATACCACGAAAAGACCTAACGTAAGAATAATAGAATGTAATGAGTCCTGGCACTAGTGACCATAAAATATTTTTAACAGAATCATAGGAGAAAACTTTACCAACATAAAGAAAGAAAAGCTTATAAACATTCAGAGGCTGATAGAACACAAATTTAACTGGACCAGAAAAGAAAATCTTCCCATCACATAATAATCAAAACACTAAATCTGCAGAACAAAGAAAAAAACATTAAAAGTAGTAAAAGAAAAAGGCCAGGTAAAATAAAATGGCAGACCTATCAGAATCACACTTGTCTTCTCAAAGGAGGCTCTAAAAGATAAAAGGGCATGAACAGATATCTAGCAACCTCTAAGAAAGCTGAAGGTGCCAACTTAGTCTACTAACAATCAACATAGATGGGAAAATATAAGGCACTTCAGGAGAAACTTAAATTTAAATAACATATATCCACATCACCAGCCCTCAAGAAAATATTAGAAGAAAAGCTGCAAGTTAAGGAGGACAATTACATTCAAGAAAACACAGAAAATCAGCAATTCCATACCAGCAAAAACAACAGAAGCACACCACACCACACCATGTGCACTCACACACATACAAACACACTAAACACTAATATCATCATCCACAAAATGACAGGAAGTAACAATTATTGGACATTAATACTTCTCAACAAAACTGAATTTAATTGCTCAATGAAGAAGTTACAGGCTAACAGAATGAATCTGAAAGCAGTATCCATCATTCTGTTGAATATTAGAAACATACCTAAGTAAATAACATCGACCTTACCTCAGAATAAAGGGCTTGAAAAACTTCCCAAGCAAACAGACCCAAGCAGCAAGAATGCATTCTAATATCTAACAACATATATTTTGAACGAAAAGCGCTTTATAGTGTGTCCATGGAAGTCAAAGGACACACTATGGAAAAGTAAAAGTCTACAATCAAAGGAAAGTCTACCAAAGTGATATTTTAATTCTGAATATCTATGCCCCAAACAGGATGAAACTTATATTTGAAAAAAAATTACCAAAGCTTAAATTGCAAATTGAATCCCACATAATAATTATAACAGGGGACTTCAAAACTCAACCCTCACAAACGGATAAATCATCCTTACCAAAACTAAACAGAAATAATGGAACAAAGCAATATTATGAATCAACTGGATCTTACAGACATCTACACAATATTTCACCCAAACACAAAAGAATATAACTTCTTCTATGCACCTCATGGATCCTTCTTCAAAATTGACTATAGAATAGGTCATAAAATAATCTTTAGCACATATAAGAAAATTGAAATAACACCTTGTATCTTATCATAACATCATGGATTAAAGCTGTACTTCAACAACAGAAACAACAGAAAGCCCACATAGTCATGGAAACTGAATAACTCTATACTAAATGATCTTTGGGTCAGAGAAGAAATAAGAAAAGAAATCATATATTTTATAGCATTCGATGAAATTGAAGGTAAAATTTTCCAAATTTTGGGACAAAATAAAAGCAGTGGTAAGAGTAAAGTTCATTGTATTAGGTGTCTCCATAAAGATTTCAGAAAGTTCCCAAAGAAGCAATTTAAAAGTATTTCTGAAATCTCTAGAAATGTGATACCAAACAGGAGTAGAAAGCAGGAAATAATAAAACTGGGGCTGAAATCAATCAATTAGAAACAAAGAGAACAATGAAAGAATCACTGAAACAAAGAGTTGGTTCTTTAGGAAAAATCAACAAGATCAACAAACACTTATCCAAACTAACCAAAAAAACAGAAAGATAGCATCCAAAGCAACAAAACATGAAATGAAAAGGGAGACATAACAACAGAAAAGGAGGGAATTCAAAAAATCTTAGGTGTTACTTCAAAAGCCTGTTCTCCACAAAATTGGAAAACTTTAACAAAATGAATAATTTCTAGACAGATGCCACCTAACAAAGATAATTCAAGGTCAAGTAAAGTATTTAAATTGCTCAATAATCCCCAAAGACAGAAACAGTTATTAAAACTCTCCTAACAACAACAGCAGCAGCAGCAACAAAAACATCACAACAACAACAAAAAGCCCAGGATCAGATGCCTTCAGTGTAGAATTCTGCCAGACACACACACACACAAAAAAAGCTAATACAGATACTTCTCGAACTATTCCAAAAAATACAAACAGAAGGAACAGTGTTAAACTCACTACAGTCAAAATGAAACTTAAACTACACAAATACTCAACAAGAAAAAGAATATCAGACCGATTTCTCTTTTGAACATAGATGAAAAAATTCTCAATAAAATACTTACAATCAAATCTTGAAACACATCAAAAACATTATCTACCACGATGAACTTGACTTCTTCTCAGGGATGCAGGGATAGTTCAATATATGAAAATCCATCAACTTAATCCTCCATGTAAAAAAAGTGAAAGGGATAAAAACATGATCATCTCATTACATGCTGAATAAAATCTCTGACAAAATCCAACATCCTTTAATGTTATCATCTTGGAGACATCAGAAATACAAGGCCATATCTAAACATAATATATAGCAAGCTAATAGCCAAAATCAAATTAAATAGAGAGAAATTTAAGGCAATTCCATTACATCAATAATAATACAAGGCTGCTCACTCTCTCCCTATCTATTCAATGTAGTGCTTGAAGTTTTAGCTAGAGGTATAAGACAACTAAAGGAATTACAAATGGCAAATGAATAATTCGAAGTATCACTATTTATAGATGGCATGATAGTATATATAAACAACACCAAAATTCTACCAAAGAATACCTACAGCTAAAAAGTACCTTCACCAAAGTAGCTGAATATAAAATGAACTGAAAAAATCAGCCCTTTTTTATACAAATTATAAATGGGCTTAGAAACAAGTTAGAGAAGGAAAACCCTTTAAAGTAGCCATAAATATAATAAAATATCTTGTTGTAACTCTAACCAAACAAGTGAAAGATCTGGATAACAAGAACTTTAAGTAGCTGAAAAAAGAAATTTTATAAGATATCAGAAGATGGAAATAACTCCCATGCTCGTGGATTGGTGGGATTAACATAGTGAAAATGGCCATTTTACGAAAAACAGTTTACAGATTCAATACAATTCGTATCAAAAGTCTAAAACAATTCTTACCAAACTTGACAGAAAAATTCTCAACTTCATATGGAAAAACAAATTATCCAGGATATCTAAAGGAATCCTGAACAATAAATCAACATCTGCAGGTTATCATCATCCCTGACTGGAAGTCTTACTACAAAGTAACAAAAACTGCATGATATTCATATAGAAACAGGCAGGTCAATGGAATCAAATCAAAATTCCTGAAATAAACCAACATACCGACAGACACTTGATTTTTGACAAAGAAATCAAAAACATAAAATGGGAAAAGAATGCATCTGTAACAAATTATGCTGATCTAACTGTATGTCTGCATGTAGAAGAATGAATATAGATCTCTAACACCCTGCACAAAACTAAATTCCAAGTGGATCATAGAGCTAACCATAAAACTGTATACACTTGTACTAATAGAACAGAAAGTGAGAAGTAGTCTTGGATGCATTGGTATGGGAAACACCTTCTTGAACACCAATGTCTCAGGCTCTAAAATCAACAATTAGTAAATGGAACCTCATGAAATTGAAAACCTTCTGTAATTGAAAGAACACAGTCTTTAGGACAAAGCACAGTCTATAGACTGGGAAAAGAGATTCAATAGCTCTACATTTGACAAAATTTATTTAAAAACTCAAGAAGTTAGACATGCACAATCCAAATAACCTAAACAAATGAAGTCTAGAATTCAACAGAGAGTTCTCAGCAAAGGCCAAGAAACACTTAGATGTTCAAAGTCCTTAGTCATCAGGGAAATCCAAATTAAAATGACTCTAAGTTTTTGTGTCAAATCCCTCAGAATGACTAGCACATGCTACCAAGGATGTTGGCTAAGGGGAACACTCACCCATTACTGGTGCAAGTATGAACTTCCACAACTATTTTGGAAATCAATTGGGCAACTACTCCAAGAATTGAGAATATTTCAACTTCAACACCAAGCTATACCACTCCTAGGTATATACCCAAAAGATGCCCCACTATAACAAGGATACTTGCTCAACTATGTTCATATAAGCATTATTCATAATAGTCAGGAAGTAGAAACAACCTAAATGTCCTTCAATTGAAGAATGGATAAAGAAAATGTGGTACAGCTACACAATAGAATACTATTCAGCTATTAAAAACAAAGACATCATAAAATTTTACAAGTAAATTAATAGAACTTCAAAATATCTTTCTTAGTAAATGCATGGCATGTACTCACTTATATGTGTGTATTAGCCACAAAATACAGGATTACACATGCTATACTCAGCAGACCCAAAGAAGCTAAAGAAAAAGGAATGCCCAAGTGAGGATGCTTGAATCTCACTTCACATGAGAATAAAAGAATTGTAGGAAGCCTATGGAGGGAGAAGACTTTCTAGGGAGGAGAATGGGAAAAGAAATGGGAGAACATTTAGGTGTGAGGAGTCACATGGAAGATGGCCAGATGGACATGAGAATGAATAGAATCTGCAGCAGCAAGGGGTTGCTGGAGGTAGAATTATCTCAAATATGTTCCAAAAACCTGGGATAGTGAAGAATCACTGCTGGTAACATTAGTTGAACCTTACATCATTAGGGATATAGAACCTGAAAAGGCCAGGCTGGAATTCAAGTTGAGTGATTGGGACACCAATCATCCCACAAATCTATAAATCCAAGATTAATTTTACCTACAAGAAATGCAGGGAAGCTGGATAGAGCTGAGAGTGAGAGAATGGCCATGCAACTACAGGAACAATCCAAGACCCATCCTGTTGGCAAGCACCAATCCCTGACACTAGCAATAATATTCTGTTATGATTGCAGACAGGAGCCTAGCATTGCTGTCCTATGAGAGGTTCTATCCATCAACTGACTCAGACAGATGCAGAGGCCCACTGCCAAATATGGGAATAATCTTGGGAACTCTTATGAAAGAGTTCAGGGAAGGATTAAGGGATCTCAAAAGAAATAGAAATTCCATAGAAAGGACAACAGTCAACAAACCTGGATACTTGGAGGCTCTCAGAGACTGAACCATGAAACAAAGAACATAAATCGACTTGAACTATGCTCCTATCTCCATCATATATGTAGCATATGTACAGCTTGTTCTTTATGAGGGTCCAGAACAACAGGAACAGATGCTATGCCTAAATCTGTTGCCTGTCTATGGAACCCATTCCCTAAACATGTCTATCTTGTCTGGCCGCAGTGGGAGAAGTGCTCCTAGACGTGCAAAAACTTGATATGCCAGGTTTGGTGAACACCCACGCTGACTCTACACTCCCTCAGAAAAGGAGGGGTGGTGATATGGAGAACAGACTGTGGGGCTGTAGGACTGAGGAGGGACACCAATTAGGATGTAAATTGAATAAATAAAAACAAAGAGAAAAAAAATGACATGACCAACCTTGCAGGCAAATGAACAGAACTAAAAAGAAAAAAGAAATATAGAAAGAGAAGAAAGAGAGAAAGAAAAGGAAAGAAAAATCATTCTAATGTAGTAAGCCAGAGCCTAAAAGTCAACCATGGTATGCACTCAGTTGTAAGTGGATGTTAACCATAAGGTACAGAAAAACCACAGTATAATCCACAGACCCAAAAAGGTAAAGTAATAAGCAGGACTCTAGTTGGGGCAGGAGGAACATGGATCTCTCTGGAAGGGAAAATTGAATAGATTTTCAGAATGGAATGGTAGAGGATGGTATGAAAAGAGGCTGAATGGTGGGGGATACAAAGAAAGAACTAGGAGAAAGACAAATGGAATTGATAAACATTTTGGAGCAGATTGATGTGGAAACCGAGTATAATGGAAACTCCATGAAATTTTTTACACTAATCCAGCAATGGGAGAAAAGTGCAGTTATACAGGAGAATCAACACAGCCATAAAAACTTCTATATACAGCATGTGTTTCCTACAACATGTGGTGGAATAATTGTGGCACAGAACTTGTGTAAGAGGCCATCCAATAATCGTTCAAACTTGATGTCCAGGCTCTGCAAATGGGCATGAATAGTCAGGAACTGAAAGCACTACTGGGAGGAAAATGTTCAATAAAATAATTTTACTATATTCTGTAGCTGGATATTTTACAATAAACTTGGTAATTTGAGAGGAGCTAATGTGGGAGGACTAAGAAAAGGAAGAGGAGGAGCTAGGGAGGAGGAGCAGAGATGTAGGAGACATGGAGAACCAGAAGTCCAGGAGGGTCCTGGGTAACGATTTATATTTTAAGGTTAGATATTGGGAAACACCCCTAAATGTGTGGGCATCTTGTTAATTGAGCATTAACAAACATATAAAGCCTTTGGATAATCTTTATGCATGAGAGTCTCATTTCTACTAGGTACCGCATGGATGACAAGATGGTCTAGGCCCAGCCAAGCATTGTGGAGACAGTGTGGTAGATTGGCAGAGCCATCTCACATGCTGGTGTCTCATGGGTGCAAGGGCCGATAATTTGGCCAGCATGAGCTGTGGTCAGAGTTGAGCAACTGTGGAAGCATGCTGCCCGCTTGGCCTCACGCCTTGTTTAGTCAGGAACATGACGGCCCAGAACAATAAGACAGATTGGGTACCACCTATTTAAATATAACCATTAACATACCCTGCTATAGTATTAGATCTGTAACTAGCACATTCATAATCAGAGAGATGGCATCAACCAGCTAACGGGAGGATATGTAGCGATTCACAGCCACTGTGAAGACTCAGGAGAACGTCACAAATATGGAAGAAAACTATTTCTGAAGCCTGAGGGATCCAGAATACTTTGAGAACATAGCCCAAAGAAAGCAGGTCTGAAAGGTGATAGTAGAGACGAAAAGTGAAAACCAGAGATCCTAAACTTGATTCTCTGTATATACATTATGGTTGTGCATTTGGTGCTCTTGTGGGATTCATAACCGTGCAAGTGGGTGGGGCTCTAATTCTTTTGCTTACTATTGAGACCCTTGTCCTTTTACTGGGTTGCCACATCCAAACATGATTTGAGGGTTTGTGCCTAGTTTTATTGTAACTTGATATGCCATGTTGGTGTTGTGCAGCTATCCCTGGGAGGCTGCTTCATTGTGGGACAGAAATGGGAGTAGATCTGGATGAGAAACCAGGTGAAGGGGAGAATTGGGATGAATGGAGAGGAAGGGAAACTGCAGTTGAAACTTAATGGCTGAGAGAAGAATAAGACAAACAACAAATGTACTTTAAATTTTTATTTTCCACAAGGCAGAATGGAAACAAAAACCATGATAGCCTGGATGGAAGGGAAAATTCAAATAAAACAAAACAATAATTCCTTGCAGCTGGATTTTTTGTTATTCCAAATAAATTTGTAAATTGCTCTTTCTTTCTCTATGAAGAATTGAGTTGGAATTTTGATGGAGATTGCATTGAATCTGAAAATTGCTTTTAGCAAGATAGCAATTTTTACTATACAAATCCTGCCAATCCATGAGCATGGAAGATCTTTCCATCTTCTGAGATCTTCTTTGATTCCTTTCTTCAGAGACTTGAAGTTCTTGTCATAACAGCCTTACTTATAGTATCCAGAAGCTGGAAAGAACTCAGATGTCCTTCAACAGAGGAATGGATACAGAAAATGTGGGCCATTTACAGAATGGAGTATTACTCAGCTACTAAAAACAATGAATTCATGAAATTCTTAACCAAATGGATGGAGCTAGACAATATCATCCTGAGTGAGGTAACCCAATCACAAAATAATGCACATGGTATTTACTCACTGATAATTGGATGTTAGTCCAAAAGGTCACGATACCAAAGATACAACTCATAGACCACATGATTCTCATGAAGAAGGAAGACCAAAGTGTGGGTACTTTCGTCCTTCTTACAAGAAGTAACAAATACTCATGGGAGCAAATATGGAGACAAAGTGTGGGACAGAAACTGAAGGAGGGGTGGTCTGGAGACTGTTCCACCTGGGTATCCATCCCATGTGCAGTCACCAAAGATAGACGCTGATATGGAAGTCAGGAAGTACATGCTGACAGGAGCCTGATATGGCTGTCTCCTTAGAGGTCTGCCAGAGTCTGACATATTCAGAGGCGGATGCTCACAGCTAACTGATCATGATTGAACTGATCATGGTGTTCCCAATGGAGGAGTTAGAGAGAAGACTGAGGGAGCTGAAAGGGTTTGAGACTCCATGGGTAGAGCAACAATACCAAACATTCAGAGCTCCCAGGGGCTAAACCACCGTCCTGGGATCACATAGGAAGGGACTCATGGCCCCAGCTATATAAGTAAGGGAGGATGGCCTTGTCAGGCATAGGTGGGAGATGAGGTCCTTGGTCCCATGAAGGCTGAATGCCCCAGTGTGAGTGAATTCGAGGGTAAGGAAGTTGGAATGGGGGTTAGGTGGGGGCACATCCTCATTGAAGCAGGAGGAGGAGGAAATGGACAGGGGGTTCCTGGGTGGGGGTGGAATGGGGAAAGGGGATCATATCTGAAATGTAAATAAAATATCCAATAAAAATGTAAAAAAAAGAAGAAAAATTATGTTCATACAGAGTTAGATAAAATTATCCTTAAAATAGATATTGCAGCCAATTATGACATGTTTACTGCAGGCATATACTAAATTGACAGCAATTTGCTCAAATATTTTATTCTTGAAAGGCTTTCTGACATGTAAGAATGATTGACTTCTTCAGATTTCCTTGACTATTGATAACTATGATAATAGTCTCTTTCTTAACTCATAACAGTCGCTATAATTTTTGTTTTGGAGAAATTCATGGTTTATTCTATGCAGAACATAATGTCATATTTATCATCTTCAGTCTTCACTTGGTGGAACTTACAATGTCAAAGCAAGTACCAATTTCTCAGAAGACATCTTTAGCTGTGTGCCTATTTAATGGTTTCCTATGTAAGCAGTTTAGTTTGTATTTCTAGATAGGAAGAATCCCATTGCCTGATTGAATAATACATTTTTTATAATATATATTTTAAATAGTGTTTTAAGGATATGAAAGCACCGAAGTTGGTTTAACACTACGGACAGATCTTCTTATGATATGATATTCTCTAAACATTAGAGGTGTTCTCTATTGTTATGATTTTATTAATCATTTGTGAAGTTATACATTTACCATTTTTAGTCTTTCTAGTTCACTAGGCGCCTTGATGTCCTACCTTTTTTTTTTCCCTGTGTACCATTTTTATTTGACGTTCAAGATGAAAGACTTCTTTAACATTGGTATCAGTCATTCTTGTGGACTTTGAGATAATATGGTCTGACTAAACCAACCATAACAGGAAAGCAACTTTTAAAGCTTTAATACATTCAATATACCTTGGTTTGATTCCAAAATTTGTTAAATAAAGTAAGCAAAAATGATTTCTAAAAGTATAATTTTTTAACAATATGTTTTATTTTAATTTAAAGATAATGAATTAAGGATAGTCTTTAAAATTAAGTCAGAATAATCTGCTATAGTTAATTCCCTCTTTATTTAAGTAAAAATGTTTGTCAGTTTTCCCATTAATCTATAATACATACAAGAAAAAAATAATTCATTTATTTTCCACATGCTTTTGTTTTATTCAATCTGATCATAAGTTTATACCATTTTCTGCAAGTAAAGAGGAACTTTTTAAAATAAATGTGAGATATTAACATTATTAGGTATCATTTTTTGATAATAATTATATACAATTATTTCACACAAACACACCATTTTTAATGTTTTTAAACTTTTGTGGTAAATATGATTCATTAGGAAATTAAATTATAGGATTATAAATAACCGCATATATAAAATAATTATTTATAGCTAAAAGTGAAATTCTCATTATGATTTTAGCCAATCACAATATGTATATTTAAGTATATAAGTTCTGTTGTATGGATGAATTTTAATTGTTGTAAATTACTTTTGAGGAGCTGTTGCTAAGCCTTAAGGAAGGAAAGACTTATTTTGGTCACAGATTTAGACAATTCAGCAAATAGTTTTTTATTTCTTGCTCACATTAGCATTATAGACTAGAAAGTCTCTTGGATTTGTCAAATTCATATTTTAAAAAGTAACTATTACATCTAATATATGACTATAACATGATTCATCTCTTACTCTGGTATGCTGACTTCTTCAGACTATAGCTGGTGAATTATAAATTGAGAATAACAGGGCATCTGCCTTCACAAAACACTTCCTCAAGGTCCAGACATCAGTTGTTATGATTGTCTAAGAATTTAAATGAATCTTGTTAAGAACATAAAGCAAAATGAATATATATATGTATATATATATGATAAAATAAAATGAACATTGGGAGAAAAAAAGAGTCAGAAGAAATTAGGCATGGTTTACCTACTTAAATGGCCGTGAATCTTCATCTTCTCGATAGTATTGCCTTTGCCTTATATTTGGTACCTTACATTTACTGCCTCATTTGTCTAGAATATTTTCTTCCAATATAAACTTCCTGCCTTTTATATGTGTCACATTTCTTCTTCATCACTTTTTCAAACTCCAGTTTTCAAGATTTATTATTTAAAATACTATCATCATGTATACATATATATACCTGTATTTCTATCTCTGCTATCAAAATGTGCTCTAAATTGAAGGAATGTCTTTCCCCACATTTTATCATCTTTGCTTCCACAGTACTTATCAAAAGCAGTTTTAAACCCAGTTGTCACTCACCTGAAGGTAATAGCTTCATTCCTGCTAAACTATATTTATAGTCATCTCTTCAAGGTATACAGGACTCAATTACACAATAATTTTATCATTCTATCATGAGGTGAGGATCGTACCAATGAAGGTAAAAGATTTAGTCTAAGGCCAATGAATAGTTCTTGACCAAGATGAACGAATGGGTAGTACAACAGGTATTGAGTGGTCAGAAAACAAAAGATAGGTAACAATATACATGAACGTGAAGAGACGTACATACAATTAAACTCAAGTTTAGAATGTTTAAGAACATTAATTTGTAAAGAAGAAATCATCTAGTTGTCATAGGAAACTGAACACAAGTGTGTTCAAACATTCTCAAAAATATTGCCTACAAAGACACAGAATTATTCCTTCCTTAGTATATTTCAAAGAGCTGATTTATAATAATTCAAATTTTGTTATGATGAACTTAACAATACTTTTATTTGGCACATTGTTAGATTTGGTTTTGTAGAGTCTTTAGGTTACAAATATGTAAACACTAAAATCTCTCCAGCTCTTCCATATGCCTATCCCTACATATTCTGCCATAAAAAAAATTACATCTGCCCTCTGTAAATACACCCATATCCATCCATAAAATAATAATACATAAAGCCTTTATATGCAAATCCATAAGCATTTACTAGAGAAATGAACCAGACATTAAGAAAAATTGGTTTTACAGAGAACCTAGGCTCAATTTCTAATGACTACAGTGTGGTTCACAACTGTCTATACCACCTGTTCTAGGGGATACAATCTTTTCTTTTGATCTCTGCAGGAAATAGACATATTCTTAGTGCACATACATCTATGCAGGCCATAAATATTGATAGATACAAAATAAAATAAATGTATTTTTAAGAACTTATACCCAAAACCTTTACATAAAAGTATGAATTAGGAGATTATCACTTGGGTTCATCCAATAAGAGTATAGTTGAAATTCACATTTTAACTATCATTCTAAAGAAAATTGATTAACATAGAATTTCAAAATGTCCACAACATTATTGCGATAAGCTATCACTCCATATTTGTTCTATGCATCAGTAAGATGTGAAAATTATGAAACTTTCCAGGCAGTATCAGTGAGTAAAGTTGTAGCTTTTCATTTAAGCTTCAATAAGTACTCAATGAAATACTTACATTACTAGAAAGATATTTCATTTTAAAAATATGTGTATTGCAGAATAAATGGATAAAAGTAAATACCCTCCGTCTTGCATGAAGATTCTTTAAAAATTACATGCAGAATAGGATGTTGGATCAAATTAGTTACCATGTACTATTCCAAGTAATTTAATGAAAGCAAGTATCAGTTCATTTAGTATATTTCAAGAATATAATAAATTGCAGTACCATTGTTACCACCTATACAATAGAGAATTTGCAATTGATTCTTCTGTTTAGGTCATCATGTTGTTTTTTACTAAAACTCTTAAACACCAATACTCATTGCCTCAGCACAAGGCACCCACCCCTCTTTCTAATCTCTGGGATTCCTTTCACTTCCACATATGAATATGATCATGCTACTTTTGCTGTTTGTCAAAGATTTCTCTCACATCACAACACATCTTCCAGTTTCTATCAGAGTGAGCAGTAATTCATGGTGCATTTGCTCCACATTTCTTCATTTTCTCTTAATAGACTCTGCTTATTTCCATATATTGACTATTGCAAAAAGTTATTTCCATAAACATTGTGATGAATAAGTCTCTTTATCCAGCAGATGTTTTCTTTAAACTTTGTAATACATACTTTAGCAGAGGTTCTATTTTACAATGTGTGTGTGTGTGTGTGTGTGTATGTGTGTGTGTGTGTGTGAAAAATACATACTATTTCCATGAGCACACCTTACACTCCCATAAGAAATATGAAAATATGTATTCTCTTCAAAACTTGAGAGCAATTGTCACCTGCCATTTTTCTTATAGAATCATTCTAATGTGACAAATGCAGTATCACTGTTTCAAATTCATACTTCTTTGATGATTATTGTTAAGATTTTCATTTATATGTTATACATATACACTTCTGCTTCATACCACTCTGATTTCTCCAAATTCTTTTTTAAAAATCTTTTCAAGTAGTTTTACTTTTAATATAATATTTTTATTGGATATTTGTTGGGAGCCAACTCTGAGCAGAAAGCGGCTATCATCTTTGCAGCCATCTCAGGCCATATACCCTGATAAGAGACTTGTTTTCAACAGTCCACAACAGCTGAACACACTCTGATAAACATCTTGTTTTTCTCACATATCTTGTTTTGTTGATTAGTGCTCCCAGCTGCAAGACACACGTGGTAAAGTGTCTTCAGCTGCGTTCCCCTGCTTGTGCTTATATATACCCAGGATTTCCTTTCAGTAAAAGGGACTTGAACAGACTCTCTGTCTGGTCTCCATTCTTCACGTCTCTTACCCTTCCATCCCCACTCTCTCTCTTGCTAGACCCTGACCCACAGATTGGAGCAGAAGCTCGGGCTGGGACAAAGTGGTCCCCAAATGTGGGGCAGAACAGGTCGTTACAGATATTTTTTTAATTTACATTTCAGATGTTGTCCACTTTCTAGGTTCCCCTCTAGGAAGCCTCCTATCCCAACTTCCTCCACTGCTTCTATGAGGGTGTTGCCCCACCCTCCCACACACCCCCACCTCTCTGCCCTCGAATTCTCCTACACTAGGGCATCGAACACTTACAGGATCAAGGGCCTCTCCTCCCACTGATGCCCAACAAGGCCACCCTCTGCTACACATGCAGCTAGATAGAAAGAACAATAATATCAACCAACTAGATCCCCTAGAGCTCCCAGGGACTAAATCTCCAAATTCTTAAAGAATGTGTTTACTTGCAATTTATTTACTTAACTTCCTTATATGATTTTGAAATCAACCCTTCGTTGGACATTCAATATACCAATATTTTCTCCAATTTTTCAATAACTTCTCACTATTTTCATCTTTTCTTTGTAGAAAAGCATTCTAGCAGAATGTAATTTGTTTAATTTCAGATTGCTTAGCAATACTTTATAACCTATTCCATTTTTCCCAAAATCAATAGCTTATAGTTATTCATTTATGTTACATATAGATGTTGCACAGTTTTGGATCTTAATTTTAAGGGCTATTTTCTTTTCTTTTTTTTTCCTTTCTTTTTCTTTCCTTTCTTTTTCTTTCCTTTTTTCTTTTTCTTTCCTTTCCTTTTTTTCTTTTCCTTTCCTTTCCTTTCCTTTCCTTTCCTTTTTCCTTTCCTTTCCGTTCCTTTCCTTTTCCTTTCCTTTCCTTTTCCTTTCCTTTCCTTTCCTTTCCTTTCCCTTTCCTTTCCTTTCCTTTTCCTTTTCCTTTTCCTTTTCTTTTCCTTTCCTTTCCTTTCCTTTCCTTTTTCCTTTCCTTTCCTTTCCCTTTCCCTTTCCCTTTCCCTTTCCCTTTCCCTTTCCCCTTTCCCCTTTCCCTTTTCCTTTTCCCTTTCCCTTTTCCTTTTTCCCTTTTCGCTTTTCCCTTTTCCCTTTTTTTCCCTTTTCCCTTTTCCCTTTTTTCCCTTTTCCCTTTTTTCCTTTTTCCCTTTTTTCCCTTTTCCCTTTTTTCCCTTTTCCCTTTTTCCCCTTTTTCCCCTTTTTCCCCTTTTTCCCCTTTTTCCCCTTTTTCCCCTTTTTTTCCCCTTTTTCCCCTTTTTCCCCTTTCCCCTTTCCCCTTTCCCCTTTTTCCCCTTTCCCCTTTCCCCTTTCCCCTATAATTTTGACACTTTTGTTATAATAAATGGGATGAAAATGGAGAATTCCTTTTAATCCATTTGCCAATATGTCAAAATGTATGCCAACACAATGGTTTTTTATCCATATTTTTGCAATATATATCTATTGTGATGTCTCTAGCTTTTTTTGTGCTAAACTGATAAAAACCATCTTTGAATTCCTTGATATTTCCCCATGAATTTTTTGAACTATTTTGTATTACTAAACAAGTAAGCACTCTTCACTAGAGAAAAAATGTTTTTTATACAAATAATTATTTCAGTGAATGATAATATTATACAATATATCAGTTAAAAGGGCATCTAGACGTCTTCAGAAAGGTAAAATATTCAATGTTAAAACATACTTGGGAAGACTAAAAGTAACAACATAATGTCCTTAGTTACCAGAAATTTATACATGTATCAAATTCAAATAAAACAGGAAAGAAAGAAAAAATGTTACTTTTATTAGTTGGTTAAAATTGTTTTCAAGCCTGAGATATTTTTCCTTAGATAGAGGTTAATATTCAGTCATCTGTAAAATGTTATATAAAATTTGGAATCTGTTTCTCTCCTTGTAGTACTTTGAAATATAGATATATATATTTCATTCTAGTTGTAAATTCAGAGCAATTGTAATAACAATATTTCCTATACTTGTGTACTTAATGTACTAAAATAAAATTCTTTTATTTCATTTATTAATTGAATCTCTGTCTCTTTAAGTGTGTGTGTGTGTGTGTGTGTAAGGTGTAACACATTTATACAGATGATGGCAGAGGTTATAATAGGATCATATTCTCATTGCATTAACACATGGTTGTGAGAACCTAACAATGACAACTGAAATTTGGTTCTCTGGATTAACACCATGGAATTTGAAAGCTGAGTCGTTTCTTTAGCCCCTCAAAGAGAAAAAAAAAATGAAAATGCAAACTAAACATTAGGTAATTTGCCAACAATTTTAATATCTTACGTTCTAATTAGTGTCAAGAGGAAACAGTTTATCCTTGAAAATAGGTCTAAAGTTTCTTTCCTTTATGTGACATTTTAAGAAAATTCCCAAGTTTTCTCTGTGCTTTTCATTATTGTAATGATATTGTAACACTACATTTACAATGAAAATAATCTTCATGTGAAAGAAATTTGATAATAAATCTGAGTAATGAAATTTCAAAAACATTTAAAACACTATTTTCCAGTATTTAAGATGCAGAAAGTATGTTTTGAACCCGAAATTGAAAGATAAAATCTGTTATTGCACTACTAGATTAGGCTAAAAGTATGGATCAGTACCAGGGCTATCAAACAAATATAGAGTTCATAAAGTTTAGGAAAAAGTTTTAGAGATACCTCACCCCTTGTCTGGTAAGCTATGTAAATCAAGAGAATTACCAGGAATTTAGAATATGTAATATTGTGTAATTGGTTCAGCCATCAATTTTACCTTCATCAATTCATTGATTTTTTAGAAATTATTATTCATGTAGGAAGTTGCCATGTCTTGTATGAGGGGATAACTTGCATGGATTGAAGTATCACTTCTGTCCTATGTGTTCTAGGAATCAAGCTCATTTTGTCAGGTCTGAAAGAAAATTTCTTTAACTTCTGAGTCATCTTACCAGTCCTCATTTTCACGTTTTAAAAGAAATTGCTGTGATTATTATATAAAATATGAAAAGATCACACTACTAAGAAATTTACCCAAGGAGGATGCATTTTTCTAAATTGAATCAGAGAAAGTAAACTATGACAGTATTTAAACTAATTTTATAACTAAAGAATAATTTAGTATAGCAGCATTAGATCTCTAGGAAGAATAAACGCAGTAGAAAGAATACATGTGATGTATGTGGCTAGAAAGACGATAATCTGTTAGGTAGTTGTCAGTATCGCTGTGGACAACTTGGGATGATTTTATATCTCTAATGGTGAACCAGTGTTCTTTGCCCGATAACCATTGCAGATTGTAATGGAGGTAGAGGAATTCAAGTAGTCCATACTATTTGGATTATGATTTTCACAAATACTACTACACATTTAACTTCCTTTCCATCTTCCTAAGGAGTGATCATGACTTGTTTCATTGTATATTTTTGTAATAACTTGATACTTGATACTTTGATTTCCATGTCAAATGTCTGTGAGCACTATATTCATGAGTTAGACTTATGGAAGAAAAAATCAACAACAAATAAATTAATATATTTTCATTTATATTCCTAGAATTTTAAAGAGTCTTTAGACATTTCAAATCTGAATAAGGTGCTACAAATCTGTAAACAGAGGGTTTAACTGCTTTCTGCAGCATTGATGGCTAGCCCTATTTTAAAACATTAAATATATCTTCATTTACATTATTTTCTGTGTTTTTTTTCCTACTTTTTACCTAAGATCTTTTTCATAATGCACAAGTATTCTATTCTCAACTCCGAGTTAAAGTTTTAATGCCATTTCAAATAATCTGATATATTTAGAGAAAATCCTGCCTGACCTGTTCCTGGAATAAATGTGAAATTGTTCTGTATTCACTGAGAAATTTCAGTATGCTTTGTTCAGACAAGATTAAAAAGATGAAAGAACCTCAAGATTTACTCTTATAGCTTAAACTAATTTCTAGACAAATGACATCATTTATCATGGTGGGGAATCACAGATTCCATCATTAAAGTAGAGTGACAGAGAGCTTGTCTAATCTTTCCAATTTTTAACATCACTAGCTTGGCCAGCATTTAACTTGTACCTAAGTACTTATACCTAAGGGGACATCCTGCAACTCCAGACTTTCTCATTGCTAGCTACTCATTGCATCTGTGACAGGAACAAGGTGTCATTTTCTATGCTTGTCTGCATGTTTCATCTTAGTGTCCATTTGAGTGAGGATTGATGGTTCTGAAAGTGAATAGAATGATAAAGCTGCTTTATAATGCAGTGCCAGTCAAATCTCAAACCCGACTAACATTTTAATGTAAGATTTTGCCCTTGGATAAGTGTCCCTTATCAAACACAGGAGATAAGAGTGGGGAAGACACCTGGGTTCAATGTGCAAGCCTTACAATTCTCAGAAGGTGAAGGAAAAAAAGAGATGGAGCCTTAAAATAAAGTGAACATGTGCTGAATACCACTGCAAAGCTGAGACATTTAAGAATGGCATAATTCTTGAAACATTACATCAGTTGAAAGGATTTGTTCCATTAATTCTTAGACAGTTAACATTTCATACTGAAAAAAGGGTAATTAGTACCAGAATTTTCTTCAATCCCTTGAGAAGATTTGGTCTTATTACTGCCAAAAGCTGTGCTACTCAAAGGTTACTATTATTTATTGTCATGGCTCCAAACCTTAATAGGAATCTTTTCAATAAAAGTTACGCAGAAGACTGTTCTGCTGCTTTTCTTAACATTCCAAAATCAATGACTTGAAATAAGTCCATCTGTTAAGGGCTGAAATGACTTTTCATACATATATTTTGGCTGGAGATATAAATTGTCTTTTTAAAAGAAAGAATAATGGTGAATAATGAATTAATTTAAGGTGAATTAATGCTCAAAGAGTAAGGATTGAAGAGTTATAGTGAGTTCCATCACTGGTAGTGAACAGTGTATTGCTGAATAATTAAAATAAAATGGATTCTTAATATGCATGTTTTTAAACTTAAAAGTACGGATTTGTTTAGTTATAGCAAATGAATATTTTATAGATATTTCAAGAATAGAAAAACATAAGAAAAGGATCTATCTTAAGTAATATATTGAGAAACTATATGTATATGACTTTTTGTATATGTTACACATACACAAACACAAACTTATCACTGAAAACCAACAGATATAATACTTTCATTTAAATACTGAAAACTGGGCTTCAAGATTGGGAGAGATGGCTTAGAAGTTTAAGGTACCTATTATACAAGCATTCTTGAACTCTTGAGTTGAAATCGTGAAAAACCCACCTAAAAAAATTGAGAGTTGTGGTGTATATGCCTGTACCTCCAGGGCTGTGGTTGAGGGAAGAGGCAGGAGTAGTGCTGTATATTTCAATGACCAGCCTTACTCTCTAGGATCAGTGAGATAACCAGATTTAAGAGAATAGGATAGAAAAATAGAAGTCGAACTACCTCCTTGAACTCCACATTCATGAACTCATACAAATATGTATATACATAGGTTCACACACATGGACATAACACACATAAGGACATACACACACCACAAGAAGTACATTAGTTAATTTAATTTTTATTTAATTTAATTTAAAGAGAATGCAGTGCAAAAATAAGCTTACCACTTTTGTCTTCAAGAGCAGTAAGTATTTATGTCAGTACAGCCTATTCTAATGATTTATTTCTTTCCTTAATTTTTATATATTTCTTTGGTCATTTTTAGATACCATCAGGAATGTTCATGGGAGCCATGCATCTTAAAATAATTAGCTTTAGTATTCTTATTTATCTTTAATAAATGTGAATTTGGAACGATTAATAATTCAAATATCTACATAATATATTTACTATATCATCTCTACATATTTATTACAAAGAACTTATAAGTTATAAGTTCTGGGTTTTCAATATTTTTGTATGCTACAGTTTTAGAACCCAAAGTATATAATTATTTTTAATAGTGGTAAGCACTAAGCTATTTTCAACAATTACAAGGTAAGTCTAATGATGCATTGGCTTGCATAAGTTCCTAAAAGAATGTTTTTTTTAATTTCTGTAAGAAAACAATGTTTATCCTTGAATTACTTGCAAGCATACTATTATTTCTGCTGCCCTAAACCAGGCCAGCTGTTGCATTCCTCCTTCTTTACTGAGTCCTTTGCCCAACATAAACATTTCACAAGCAGCAAAGAGCTTCCTCCAGACAGATTGCAACTTCTCTCCAATTCTCAATAGCAGGGAAATGGCTGCATCTGCATTTAAATTACTTGTTTATTCAACTCATTTATATAAAAGTGCACTAAACCTAAATTCAGTTCTGGAAGACTTCTTTAGACCTAGAGGACATTCCATTTCATAGAGTTTCTCCAGTAACTTGTCTCTAGCAGCTGTCAAACAAATCACCTATACAGTGCTGGGTTGCAGCATCGTTCAAATGCAACATCTTGGAAAGCCTAGTAAGAAAATAGACTGTAAAGTAACTTTTTCGTAAATGAGAGATAATACCATTACTATTTGAGACTATCTGCCATCCTCTCAGACTATATTAACTAAACTGGTTTCCTCTGGCTACAATAACTGCATTACCATCTGTTCATTAAAAACTGCTGTTTGTTAACACTTACTAACTTCTTTGAAATAATTTCCAAATACCTGTCCCATATTTTGAAACTTGTTCAATCACTGCCATTAATTTTGTTGAGTACCCACTGTAATAAATGTAACATTTCATTTATTAAAATACATTGCTAAGTATCAATTTCACAACGTGAAGCATATATTAAGAAACTATTAAGTATAAATAGGCTTGCTACTTTGGAGCAATGGCACAATATAAGATTACAGTCTCTGTTTAAAAAATAGAAGCTTCATCAATATGTGAGGAGCCATAGGCAAATGATGCCTAATGTATGAGGTATAGACGCCATTCATCAAGATGCTCCTTTGGAGAATTGTGCTTCAGTGGGTAGCTCTACATGATACACCTATTAGGTTCAGTATGTTATAAATATGGGGTTGGAAGAGACCATGTTTTATGGGGTCTGAGACAAGTGGAAAAATGAATGGGGTGTGGTTATGATAAAAATCCATCATATAAATGTATGAAATTTTAAGAGAACATGTGAAAATATAGAAAATTAAAACCCAACAAAGAGTAGACTATGGAAAAACAGTTTTATGGACACAGAGTTAAAGATCTTGTCTTAATTTGTGAATGAAAGTTAAGTAACTAGTATATTGTGGGAAAGGTGGCTATGCTATCATCAAAAGCACCAGACAATACAATGGAGAATCAGTTTTTAGATAATGTTTTTATGTATGACTGGGAACTTTAACTCTGAACCATTCTTTGTTCAAAAATTGCAAAAACCCAGTCAGCTTTTCCTTCCTGTTGTTATAGTTCTGGTTTTTAGATACTAAATATTTATATTTTTCTGTAAGTATAAATTATTAGTGAGCAGAATTACATCTGGTTTTTAAATTTCAAGTAAACTAGAAGTTGTTATTTGTTTTTGGTTTTCTTTGCTTTCTGAACAAATTTGTAGCCCAAATTGGGTTTAAGTGTCATATAAAACAAAGGTTGTTTTACATCTACTGATCATTCTATCTGGATACAATATAACCTAGAATTACAAAATAGAGTTTTTCCTTCATGTAAAAACTATCTATCCTTCATTATTAAAACTGATATACACTATTTTTGTCTTTGTGATTACACAATTTTGGCTACTGCTAGTCTTACCATAAAGGAAGAAAAGGTAAAATTATATTCTTCCTATTTCAGTAGAGAAAAAAGCGTGCTAGATGAAGGATGGTCAACTTTCTTCAAAATGTTTCTTGTGTGAATTTTGTTACAGTGAATATATATATACATATATATATATATATATGTATATACAGCAAGTAGGCTTGCTGTAGGAGGCGCTGAGAGTTCTACCTCTTCATCTGAAGGTCACTAGGAGAAGATTGGCTTCCAGGGTGATATATATGGAGTTGGGAGAGAAATAGTAGAAGTGATGAGAGAGTGAGAAAAGGATAGTGTAAGAAATGGTGAGGAAGGGGAAGACATAAGGAAATGGGGAAGGATTGGCTGTTGGATAATGCAGTTTTCTTTGTACTACATGTCCTTTGGTAAATAGACCATAATCAGCACTCTAGTAAGCAACACCAAAAAACTAATTGGTTCATCCAGAAAAATCTTGGTGTAACTTTATCAAATATTTGAAACAATTGCATGATTAAAAATGGTAAGACATTGAAAAAGAGATCAGAGTATAGAAATGTTCTATTCTCAAGGACTGTGAGAATTAATATAGTAAAAATAGCCAACTTACCGAAAACAATCTAAAAACTCAAGGTAACACTATTTAAAATACAAATACAAGTGTTCCAGAAATCAAATAAGCAATAGATTTGATGGAAGACTCATCATCTCCTATCTAAAGTTGTACTACAGACATATAGTAAAAAAATCAACATGGTATTGGCCAAAAAAAAAAAAAAATGCAGACATGTTAGTGATTGGGACAGAGTAGAAGACCCAGAAATAATTCTGCACACATTTGGATTTTACTTTTGCTAAAGAAGATATAAATATACATAGGAAGAAAAGAGAGCATCTTTAAGAAATATTGCTTGTTTAATTGGATAGCTTCATGTCCAAGAATAAAACTAGATTCATACTTATTACTCTGCATGTCTCAACTTGGTCTTAACTTCTTGAACAGACACCATGACCAAGGCAACCCTTGTAAGGACAACATTTAATTTGGACTGTATTTTGGGTTTAGAGATGCAGTCCAATACCATGAATGTGAGAAAATGGCAGCATGTAAGTAGGCTTGGTTTAGAAGGAGCTGAGAGTTCTACCTCTTCCTCTGAAGGTCACTAGGAGAAGATTGGCTTCCAGGGTGCTAAGACAATGGTTTTAAATCACACATCCACAGTGACACACTTCCTCCAACAAGTCCACATCTACTCCAACAAGGTCACAATGTAAGGGTAAAAATTAAAACAGCTCAGCAGAGACCACAAACAACTTGGGAAAGACTGCAGGACAGCTTGCTGAGCTTACTGAGAGTAGAAATATCCAATCATATGTAACCGCGCCAGAATTTCCCACTTTTCCCTTCCCCCTTGTCCCTCCCCCTATAAAAGTTCTAAACTTCCTGGGGTCTTCATCGAAATTCTCTCCCCTGCGTGGGATGAGTTTCGATCCAAGGGCCCTTGTTAGTAAACTGCCTTTTGCCATTGCATCAAGTAAGTCTCTTGTGTCTCCTTGGGTGCGCGCTAATTGGGACTTGAGTTGGGGTCCTCTTTCTGGGTCCTTACAACACCTACAAATAGTGTCACTTTCTAGGCCAACCATACTCAATCTGCCACATTCCACTCACTGGCCCCCACAGGCTTGTTTAAACTCATGAGCCTATGGGAGGTCAAACCTATCCATAGAATAATAAAAAAATACATTTAGTCTGACTTCCTAAGTTCTCGTAGTCTATAGCATTCTCAAGAATGTTAAAAGCTGACAGCCATTTTTAAGATTCATCTAATTACTTAAGTAGAATTCCTAAAGAAAGATAGGAAATCAGCTGGGCAAATTCAAACTGTGGATCTCGGTGTCTGATGTCAAAGTGGTCTTCAGATCTTCAACTTGTTTCTCATCTTTGTTGACTTCAACAAACTTCTGTTGCCTGGGCTGGTTCTAGTCCCTATTAACAGCTTTTCTCTGCAGATATCCTACAACTCTAGTATTTCAAACATCTTCAGGTCTCCAAGGCAAATTCAACATTACAGATTCTTATTCCAGTGTCTTTTAGATACTGGAATGATCTTTTGGATACAAATATGATCGTTTAGCTCCTCCAAAGGACTTTGGACACATCCCCAACTCTGCTTTCTGTAGCACTCTAGGGTATGGTTAACTCCACTCTGTTTCTGCTATTCTTGGCGCTCATTCTATGTTACTGGCACCTCCAGAACATTGGAGTCCTCCAGTGCAACTAGGCTTCACCAGAAGCCTGTCATAGGCTCTCTCCATGGTGCCAAATCTCAGCTTCTTTGCATGATCCCTTTAGCCCTGGGCTATAAACTGAAGCTGAGGCTTTACCTTCACTAATGGTCTTTCCAGGTCTCTAATAGTGCCAAGCCTCAGTTGTTCTCCATGACCCCTTCATACCTTCAAACCACATACCACCTCAATGAGGTTTAGACATTACCATGTCCACCCATAGCACAAGGTACAACCTATGCTATCTCTGGAACACAGCTTCATTATGCCCTCAGATACTTCCCGGATTTCACCTTAGTGATACTGGTCTCTTTTTAATCATCACTAATTTCCTAGCTCTAGTTAACCAGCATCAGTTGTCCTAGTAGTCATTTTTATTCTTGACAGTAAAGTCAATGCCACATTCCACATGGTAGATCTTGCCAAGTTCTGCTGTTTTCTGAGGATGAAATATTGTGCCTCTTACCTACTATATTATTGGCACAATTTTGTTTTCCAACTCTTTCACTTCCTAAGCTTGGATGTCCTAGAACTTGCTGTGTAGATTGATCTTTAATTAAAAAATATCCATGGGTCTGCCTCCTGAATGCTTTTATCAAAGTCATATACCACCACACCTGGATTTAATGTTTTCTCTACTTGGAAATTTCTTCATAACAGACTACTATTGAACTCAGAGGTCTGCTAGCATCTGTCATGTAGAATTAAAGGTATGTACTACCATGCTTTGAGATTTCCTTTGTCAAAGTAATTAATCTAAATCTTTTCACCTTAGCCTCAGCCAGATTTCTTAGACCATCACAAAAAGAAGCCACATTATTCACAAAAATACCACAAAACTGTCTCTTGGCCATATATTATATTTCTTTTCCTCAGAAACCTCTAAAGCCAGGCTTTCACAGTTCCAATCACTCTCAGCAAAATAGTCTTGAACATTCCTACTAGGATGCCCCATTAAGCCCTACTTAAAGCATTCTACTGCTTCCAAATCCAAAGACCCAAACACTATGTTCTTCCAAACAAAAGCATGGTCAGGTCTATCACAGCAATACCCCACTCTTGGTACCAACTTCTGTCTTAGTTTGGTGTTTATTACTGTGAATAGAAACCATGACCAAAGACACTCTTATAAAGACATTTAATTGGGTTTGGTTTACAATTTCAGAGGTTCAGCCCAGTTCAAGTCTAGAACATGAGAGTTTCCAGAAAGACATGGTGCAGGAGAAGCTGAGAGTTCTACATCTTCATCTGAAGGAGAATATTGACTTCCAGGCAGCTCAGACAAGGGACTTAAAGCCCACATACACACAGTGACACAATTCTTCTAACAAAGTCACACTTACTCCAATAATGCCACACCTTCAAATAGTGTCACTTTCTAGGCCAAGAGTATTCAAACCACCACACTGCACAAAAGTCAATTTCAAATGGATTAGAAACTTTGACATAAGACCAGATACACTGAGCCTAATTACAAAGAACATAGGGAATTGTCTTGAAATTTTTGGCATAGGAGAAGACTTTCTGAACAGAATAATGTTAGTAATGAAGAACAATAATTGACAGGTGGCACCTTAAAAATTGAAAAACACTTGCATTGGCAAAGACATTATAATTAAGACAAAGCACCAGAATACAGATTTTAATGAACAGTATAACTGAGAGAGGGCTAGTATTGAAAATGTGTAAAGGACAAAAATCAAAGCAAACAAACAAAAACCAAAGTAAACAATATCAAACTGAACAAACAAGAAAAAAAACCCAGATATCAAAAGAAACAAACCCAGTTAAAATGGGATATAGAGCTAAACAGAACATAGACAAAGAAGAAACCAAAATGACTAAAAGCAATAAAGAAATATTCAACATTCTTAATCTCATTGGAAATATAAATCAAAATTATTTAAGTTTATACCAATCAAAATGGTTAAAATCAGTAAGACAAATAAGAGCTAATACTGGCAAGGATGTAAAATAAGGGAACCCCTTATCTATTGCTGGTCAGAGTGAAAACTTGGATAGCAACAAGGGATATCAGAGTGGCAGTTCCTCAAAAAGCTGGGAATTGATTTACTTAAAGATCCAGCTGTACCACTCTTGGGCATATAAACACCTAATGCTTTATCCAACCACAGAGTCTCTTGGTCAACCATTAGATAGAACCCATGTACCCAACACAAGATCAGTGGAAAAGAAAGTGAGATTATATAGACCATAGACCTAATGGAAGACTGATATACTGCTATATTTACGGATCAGTGCCTTGCTCAACCTGCATCATAGAAGTTTCCTTCTGCAGGAATTGAGATTCATTACAGAGACCCACCACACAGTCTACAGAGTAAGAAATATAGAATCTATCAGCCCTAAATGGAACGTCTGCACCTAATTTCTTCTTTCAGACCTAAGAGACCTTTGAAAGGGGAATCAGAAACAGTGTAAATGCCAGAGTAATTGGAGGACACAAAGAAAAGAAGGCCCACTAAGTCAACAATAGCATGGTAAAAATACAAATGAATTCATAGAAACTACAGCAACTTGCAGGGGGCCTATATGTGTATGTGCCCCTGGGATACTTACGGAGACCTTAGGGAAGTGGAAGCCTGCCTCCACCCCTAACTCATAAGCTATCCTCAATTGATAAACACATGCAAATTTAAAGTTAGTTTTCTCCAAAAGTGTCTCAGACGGGAACAAATTATTATTAGATGTTGATCACTTCCCCTCAGCTCAATAGTTTGTCAATAGATATTTGCAGGTTCTTGGAGATATATATATAATCTATATCATCTATATCTATCACAAATATATATATATATACATATATATACACAAACATATATATATATACAAACATATATATACAATATATATCTATATAGATTTTGTATTTTTATGAAATTTGTTTATTTGCCAGAGTGTGTGTAAATTCATCCACATGTGTATCTTCTGCTTTTTCTTTGGCTTTTTTTGTTATGATTCTTTTGTTTTATTTATTATTATTCCTTAGAAGCATGTTTGTTTCTAACTTCAAGCAGAAAGAATACAGATCTGAAAAGCAGAGGAGGAGGGAAGTAATTGGGAGTGGGGGAACCATCAGAATACCTTATGTGAAAAAAAAAACTATTTTCAATAAAGACAAAAGCGACAAAGAAAGCAAAACAAATTCCTCAAAATTCTAGAGTATTTTGGGGATAAAAAAAAGGAACCTTCTTTGGAGAACATTCTGTCTCCATGGTTATCCACTGAGTATATGACTAGAGAAAACCATATAAATTACATATTACTATTCTTTAAGGAATACTGAGATATTTTGGGGCATGTTAGCTTATATGCTAAGAAGCTTTTGTAAAGAACAATTCTGATCTTCATACACATGTCATAATCCCATTTTTCTCATTTATGTGTTGCAAATTCTCTCCCTTTCTTTGAGTTTTGCCATTCCTGTTTCTCCTCAAGACCCAGCCCTGCCCTGCCTCCCTCCAGAAAAGAACAGGCCTCTCAAGTACAACTACCAAATATGGAATAAGAATCTAATAATACAGGACACATATAACCACTTCAATGTCAATTAGACAACCTAGTAGGAGGTAAAGAGTCTCACAAGTAGGTAAAAATGTCAAGGACACTTCCTCTTCTCACTGTTAGAAATATACAAGAACATAAAGCTACTGAGACATAACATATATGTAGATTACCTAGGTCAGACCCCTATAGGTTCCCTGATCATTGCATGTTCTAATGAATCAAAGTCAATTGACTTTCTCAGTCATGTTCTCCTTGTATCTCTGAACCCTTTGGTTATGCAGAACCTTCCTGTCCCTTCTCTACTGGAATAAAAAAAGCCCTGAGTGATATGGAATTTTGGTCTGGTTCTAGAGCACTCTGAATGCAGGACAAACTGTAGGTTAAAGATTTTGTGGCAGGGTTTGATGATCCAGTCTCTCCACTTGAGGCCTTGCCTGGCTACAGAAGATGGACAGTTTAGGCTCCACGTCTCCCATTACCAAGAGTCTTTCTAGGGTTACTCACATAGACTTCATAGAGTTTCCATTGCACTAGATTTCTACCTCACTCCTGAAATATACCCCTAACTCCAATCACCTCTTCAAGTATTTTGTCCCTCCTACTATCCATACCTTATCCCTCATGTTACACACCCAAAGTCCACCCACAAAATATATTCTAGTACTTCTTTCTAGGAGATCTTTCCAACCCCAGTTAAGCACTTTTGTTACTTAGTTTCTCTGGGTTTGCGGACCATACCATGCTTGTCTTTTACTTTATAGCTAATATGTACTTATAAGGGAGTGCATATCATGCTTGTCTCTCTGGGTCTAGGCTACTTCACTCATAAAGATTCCTTTTTTGTTGTTTCTAGCTTTATGGACTTGCCTACAAATCTCATGACTTCATTGTTTAAACAGCTGAATAATACTTATTGTGTAAATATATCACACTTTATCCATTCTTTTTTATTGTTTGTTTTATTTACATTTCAAAGGTTGTCCCCTTCCCAGTTTCCCCTCTGAAAGTTCCCTATCCCATTCCTGCTCCCTCCTGCCTCTATGAGGGTGCTCCCACACCTACCACCCACTCCCACCACACTGCCCCAGTAACTTCTTTTTCTGGGTCCCTCTATGTGTAATCTTTGGTTGTTGTTTACTCCATAAGAGCTCTGGGAGGTCCAGTTAATTGATATAATTATTCTTCCTATTGGGTTACAACCCCTTTCAGCTCCTTCAGTCTTTCCTTTAACTCTTCAATTGGGGTCCCCGTGCCCAGTGTGATGGTTGGCTGTGAGCATAGGCACCTGTATTGGTCAGGCTCTAGCAAAGTCTCTCGGGGGACCACTATTCCAGGCTCCTGTCAGCAAATGCTTCTTGGCATCAGCAATAGTGTCTGAGTTAGGTGTCAGCAGATGGAATGTATCTCTAGGTGGGGCACCCAGTTGAGGGATGGGGCCACAACCCATCTCAAAAATTTTAACCTAGGATTGTTCTTGTCTAAAGAAAATACAGGAAGTAAGAGTGGAGCTGAAATGGAAAGAAAGGCCATCCAGAGACCACCCCATGTTATCGATTCTTATATTCAAGGACATCTAGGATTTTCCTCCATTTTCTAGCTATTAACAGAAAAATAGCTATAATCATAGTTGAGCAAATGTCTTCATAATATGGTGGAACATCCTTTGGGTAAATGTTCAGGAATGGTATAGCTCTGTCTTAGGTAGATAATTCCCAGTTTTCTGAGAAACCACCAAGTTGATTTCTAAAGTGGTTATACAAATGAGTATTTCCCCCAGCAGCGGAGGAGGGTTGTCTATACTCCACATCCTTGCACCATGAACTGTCAGTTGAGTTTTTGATCTTAGTCATTCTGATAGGCATACAGTAGAATTTCAAAGTTTGTTCCTTTACATTTCCCTGATGATTAAGGGCATTAAACATTTTCTCTAAGTGTTTCTCAGACATTTGAGATTCGTCTGTTGAAAATTCACTATTTACGTCTGTATTTTTAAATTGGATAATTTAGTTGGTTGATGTCTACTTAAATTCTTTATATATTTTTATATTATCCCTCTGTCAGATGTGAAGTTGGAGAAAAGCTTTTCCAACTCCGTGGGCTGCCATTTTGCCCTATTCATGTTGTCTTTATATTGCAGAAAGTTTTCTCTTCCATGCTTTCTCATTTATTAATTGCTGATCTTAGTGCCTGCAATAAGAAGGTGCTCTGTTCAAGAAGTTCTCTCCTCTGTCAATATGTTCAAAGCTATTCCCCACTTCCTTCTCTATCCAGTTTAGTATAACTGGTTTTATGGTGAGGTCTTTGATCCACTTTGGCTTGTGTTTTGTTTAGAGTAATAGATATAAATCTATTTGCTTTCTTCTAGATTCCAACACCCTGTTAAATCAGCATCATTGATAAAGTTTTTTTCCATTGTATAATTCTGGTTTGTTTATAAGACAAATCATCAGGCCATAGGTATATTGATTTAAATCTGAGTCATTTATCTAATTCAATTGATCAACTTGTATGTCTTTATGCCAATGCTACTGTGTTTTTATAACTATAGTTTTCTAGTACAGGTTGAAATCAGGGATGATGGTAGCTCTGGAAGTATTTTTATTGTATAGAATATTTTTCTATTTTAGCTTTTATAAGTTTTTCTTTTTTCCTCTACTAAGTGTTGCCCTTTTAATATGTGTAAGGAATTGTGTTGCAGTTTTGGAGGGAATTAGATTTAATTTGTAGATTGCTTTTGGTAGGACTGCCATTTTTAATGTGTCACTCCTACCATTCCATGAGTATATGAGATCTTTCCATTTTATAATATATTCTTCAATTTTCTTATTCAAAGACTTGAACTTTTTATCTTACAGGTCTTTCTGTTGCTGTCACATGAACTAATTTTATATAATTTGTGCTTATTGTGAAGAATGTTGCTCACTGATATCATTCTCAAACCAACTGCCTTTTATTTATTTATTTTTATAAAGGAGTGGTGCACATTTTTTTTTCAGTTAATCCTGTATCCAGCAAATTCCCTGAATGTGTTTTTAAGCGCTAGGATATGTCTCATAGAAGTTTAGGGTTGTTTATATATACTATCATATTATCTGTGAGTAGATCTGTGAGTAGATGTTCTTTGACATTTTCTTTTCCAATTTTTATTCCTTTGATGTCTTTTCAATGACTTATTGCTCTAGCTATAATGTATTTTACTTTTTGAATAAATTTAGAGAGAGTAGACAGCCTTGTTTTGTTCATGATTTAGTGGATTTTCATTTATTTCCTCTCTATTTTTTTATTTTGGCTATAGATTTTTATTGTAAATTGCTTTTATTATACTTAAGTATATCCCTTGTATCTCTGCTCTCTCCAAGACTTTTATCATAAAAAGGTGTTTTTCATACTGACAGGTTTTTATATCTCTGCATCTCAGCAATGAAGCATACTTAATCATTTATGATTGTCTTCTCATGTATTCTTAGACTTGATTTGTAGGTATTTTATTCAGTACTTTTGCATCAATGTTCCTGAGTAAAATTTCTGTATGGTTTTTTCTTTGTTTAGTCTTTTTGCAGTTTGAATAACAAGATGATTATTTCTATTTTGTATAAGAAGTTTAGGAATATTGGTTTTGAGTCTTTGAAAGTCTGGTAAAATTCTACTCTAAAGCATTTAGCCTTGGGCAATTTTTCCTTGGGAGACATTAATGGCTGCTTTCTATTTTACAAGTGGTTATAGTTCTATTTAAATTATTTATCTTATGTTGTTAGCTTCAGTAAGTAGTGTATATCTAAAAACAATGTTCATTTCTGTTAGGTTTCCCGATTTTGTAGAGTAATGGTTTTTGCAGGATGATCTAATAATCCTTTAACGTTTCTCTATATTATTTGTTATCCCTACCTTTTTGTTTCTGATCTTGTTTGTTTGAATATTTTTTTTCTCTGATTTTAGTTTGAATAAGGGTTTTTCTACCAGGTTGATTTTCTCAAAAAGCCAAAATTTTGCTTTATTGATTCTTTTTTTTTTGTTGTATTAAATCCTTTGGTTCTATGTTAGTGATTTCAGCCCTCAGTTTGATTATTTTCTTAGGTCTAATCCTTTCGGATATGTATGCTTCTTTTTGTTTAGAGCTTTCAAGTGTGCTGTTTAGTTGCTAGTATGAGACCCCTCCAACTGCTTTATGGAGGCAATTTCTTTGTAGCATGAGATTCATTGTGTCCAATACATTTGAGTATGTAGAGCATCTATTTTCATTGAATATTATAAAGTCTTTAATTTCTCTCACTCTTTCTTTCTTTCTTTCTTTCTTTCTTTCTTTCTTTCTTTCTTTCTTCCTCTACTTGTCTGAATCCAGTAGTTGCTTAGTAGGAAGTTGTGCAGTTTCCATGACTTTATATCCGTTCTGGAATTTGTGTTGTTTCGATATTGATCTTCAATCCATGGTGGTCTGATAGATTACAGTGAGTTATTACAATTTTCTTATCTCTATTTTGAATTGTTTCATGATTCATTATGTAGTAAAATTTTAAAAAAAGTATTCTGTGAGGTTCTGAGAAGTTATATTATTTTATATTTGTGTAAAATATTTTGTATATAGGTTGGGTCAATTTGATTCAAGATTATGTTGGTTTCATTATTTCCATTTTTTTAAATTTTTGTCTGGATGAACTCTTCTTTAGTGCTAGTTAATTATTGATATTTTTTACTGTACGTTATTGTCTATATGCAGGTGAGGTCAAGTGAAAAATAAGAGTAGAGACTGTGATTAGACAATGAGAAAGCTAGGTAAGGCTAAGTGCCTCAGAGAGAGAGGATAGGGGATAGACAGGGAGAAGGATATAGAAAGATGAAGGAATAGGGTGAACCAGATCCACATGACTGGAAATAACCATGTGTAGCTATGGATATCATAAAAGAGCAATAAAGCAATGTATGAAAATTTGTCCAGTCTAGGTCATCAGCTTGTATTATTATCAATTGAGTTTTGACTTCATTGTGTGGGCATTTTGGTGATCAAGAATTTGTTATTAAACTGACTGATAAATAACAAGCCTCTGGAGTTTTCTTTAATGGTGTTTGTGTTTTAGAGCAAGCTGTGACAAACTAGCCACAGGGAAAGGATTACTGGAAATGTCAGAGGTTCAGCAACAGGTTATCCATAGGAACCTGAAAAGACTTTGGCTTACAGGAGGTCCCAGTAGGGGAGGGAGACTATGCCAGGAGAGTAGCCTAAATACCTTGGATTAGACACTGAGAAAGCATTTGATAAAATTCAGCATACCTCCATGATAAAACTCTTAAAATGTTCAGGAATTCAAGGCCCATACCTATGAATAGTAAAAGCAATATACAGCAAACTGGTAGACAACATCAAATTAAATGGAGAGAACCTTGAAGCAATCCCACAAAAAATTAAGGACTAGACAAGGCTGCCCAGTCTCTCCCTACCTATTAAATATAGTACTGGATGTCCTAGCTAGAGTAAAGACACAACAAAAGGAGGACAAAGGGCTACAAATTGAAAGGAATAATAAAAATATCACTATTGGAAGATGATGTGATAATATATTTACGTGAATCCAAAAATTATTTCAGAGGCATCCTAAACCTAAAAAAACAACTTCAGCTAAGTGGCAAGTTGTAAAATTAACTCAAACAAATCAGTGGCCTTCCTCTACTCAAAGGATAAAGAGGCTGAGAGAGAAATTAGGGAAACAACAACCTTCATGATAGTCACAAATAATATAAAATACCTTGCAGTGACTCTAACTAAGCAATTGAAAGATCTGTATGACAAGAACTTCAAGGCTCTGAAGAAAGAAATCGAAGATCTCAGAAGATGGAAAGATCTCCCATGCTCATGGATTGGCAGTATTAATATACTTAAAATGGCCATCTTGCCAAAAGCAATGAACAAATTCAATCCAATACCCATCAAAATTCAAATGCAATTCTTGAGAAACTTAGAAAAATTTTCAAATTATTTTGAAATAACAAAAAAACCCAAGATAGTGAAAACTATTCTCAACAATAAAAGAACATTTGGGGGAATCACCATCCCTGACCTCAAGCTGTATTACAGAGAAATAGAGATAAAAAATTGTATGGTATTGGTCCAGAATCGGGCAGATAGATCAATAGAATAGAATTGAAGGCCTAGAAATAAGCTCACACATCTACGGTCACTTGATCTTTGACAAAGAATCTAAAACCATTCAGTGGAAAAAGGACAGTATTTTCAACAAATGGTTGTCATTCAAATGGTGTTCAGCACATAGAAGAATGCAAATTGATCCATTCTTACCACTTTGTACAAACTCAAGTCCAAGAATATCAAGGACCTCTTCGTAAAACCAGATACACTGAAATTAACAGAAGAGAAGGTGGGGAAGAGCCTTGAACACATGGGCATAGGCAAAAATTTCCTGAACAGAACACCAATGTCTTATGTTCTAAGATCATGCAAAGCTTCTGTAAGGCAAAGGATTCTGTTAATAGGACAAAACAACAACCAACAGATCGGGGAAAGGTCTATACTAATTCTTCATTCAATAGAGGGCTAATATCCAATATATACAAAGAAATCAAGAAGTTAGACTCAGAGAACTAAATAAACATATTAAAAATAGGGTGCAGAGCTAAACAAAGAATTCTCAGATGAAGAACACACATGGTATGCACTCATTGATAAGTGGACATTAGCACAAAAGCTCGGAATATCCAAGATAGAATTCATAGACCACATGAAGCTCATGAAGATGGAACATCAAAGTGTGGATGCATCAGTCCCTTTTAGAAGTGGGAACAAAATACTCATGGGAGGAAATACAGAGACAAAGGCTGGAGCAGAGACTGAAGGAAAGGCCATCTAGAGACTGCCCCACCTGGGTATCCATAAACAGTTACAAACCTATACACTATTTTGTATGCCAAGAAGTGCTTGCTGACAGGAGCCTGATAATAGCTATCAATGGGAGACTCTGACAGGGCCTGAAACATACAGATGTGGTTGCTCACAGCCAACTATTGGACTGCGCAGAAGGTACCCAACAGAATAGTCAGAGAAAGGATTGAAGAAGTTAAAGCGGTCTGCAATCCCATAGGAAGAACAAGAATATAAAGCAACTAAAACCATCTGTTCCTGGGCTTTCTGTTGTTGTTTGTTGTTGTTGTTGTTGTTGTTGTTGTTGTTAGAGAGAATCTTAATGAGTGTTGCTTTTCATTTAGAGGTTATGGGACTGCTTAGATGGTTTATCTGATCATAATTTAACTTTGGTACCTGGTATCTGTCTAGCAAATTTTCCAATTCACCCAGATTTTGTAGTTTGGTGGAGTATAGGCTTTTGTAGTAGGATCTGATGATTTTTTTTAATTTCCTCAGTTTCTACTGCTATGTCTCCCTTTTCAGGTCTGAGTTTATTAATTGGAATACTGTCTCCGTGCTCTCTGTTTAGTCTGGATAAGAGTTTATCTATCTTGTTGATCTTCTTCAAAGAATCAGCTCCTCGATTGGTTGATTCTTTGTATAGTATTTTTTTGTTTTTTTGTTTGTTTGTTTGAACATGAATGATTTTACCCCTGAATTTGGTTATTTCCTGCTGTCTATTCCTTAACGGCATGATGGAGGTGCCAGTGCTGTCATTGTACCAAACTCAGGCTTAGGCCTGGGTGATTAAAGGAAGACACAGACTCTGGTCATTCATTATGAGAGAATGCCGAAGCTCTTACTCAGCAAATTCAATATATACACCAAACTGGAAAGGAAGAAAACACAAACAGGGACTCAACTGGGGAGGAACATTTTGCCAAGTGGAAAGTCCATGCCCAGGGCATCATACCTACCAGATGATGTGTTGTTCTTAGAAAAACTGCAGAATATTATGTGACAGCAGCACACTGAAAGTCTCAGCCGGGGCATGGCAGCCCTTCAGGGTCTACAAGGGAGTATTTGCTTCTTTTGTTCTAGAGCTTTCAGGTGTCCTGTCAAGCTGCAAATGTGTGCTCTCTCCAGTTTCATTTTGTATGCACTTAGAGCTATGTGTTTTCCTCTTAGCACTGCTTTCATTATATCCCATACATTTTGGTATGGTGTGCCTTCATTTTCATTAAATTCTAAAAAGCCTAATTTCTTTCCTTATTTCTTCCTTGATAAAGTTATCATTGAGAGTTGTTCAGTTCCTACATGTATGTAGACTTTCCATTGTTTTTGTTGTTACTGAAGACTAGTCTTAGTCTGTCTTTTGCTGAGAGTGGGATGTTGAAGTCTCCTACTCTTATTGTGTGAGGTGCAATGTGTACTTTGAGCTTTAGGAAAGTTTGTTTTATGAATGTGGGAGCCTTTGCATTTGAAGCATAGCTGTTCAGAATTGAGAGTTCATCTTGGTAGATTTTTCCTTTGATGAATATGAAATATCCATTCTTATATTTTTGGGAACTTTTGATTGAAAGTAAATTTTATTCGATGATAGAATGGCTACTCCAGCAAGGTTTTGTGACCCTTTGCTTGGAAAATTGTTTTCCAGCCTTTTTCTCTGAAATAGTGTCTGTCTTTGTCACTAAGGTGTCTTTTCTCTATGCAGCAAAATGGTGGGTCCTGTTTATGTATTCAGTTGGTTAATCTATGTTTTTAATTGGAGAACTTTGTCCAATGATATTAAGAGATGTTAAGGAAAAGTGATTGTTGACTCTTGCTATTTTTTGCTTTTAGAGGTAGAATTGTGTTTGTGTGGCTATCTCCTTTGGATTTATTGGAAGAATACATTCTTGCTTTTCTAATTTGTAGTTTCCATCCTTTGTTGGAGTTTTCCATCTATTTTCCTTCTTAGGGCAGGGTTTGTGGAAAGATACTGTGTAAATTTGGTTTTGGCATGAAATATCTTGATTTTTCCATTCTATGGTAATTGAGAGCTTTGCTGGGTATAGTAGTCTGAGCTGGCATTTTGATATTCTCTTTGGGTCTGTATGACATCTGTCTAGGATCGTCTGACTTTTATAGTCTCTGATGAGAAATCTGGTATAATTCTTATAGGTTTGCCTTTACATATTAATTGACATTTTCCCCTTACTGCTTTTAATATTCTTTCTTTGTTTTGTGCATTTGGTGTTTTGATTATTATGTGATGGGAGGGATTTCTTTTCTGATCTAGTCTATTTGAAGTTCTGTAGGCTTCCTGTATGTTCATGGGCATCTCTTTCTTTAGGTTAGGAAAGTTTTCTTCTATAATTTTGTTGAAGATATTTACTGGCCCTTTATGTTGGGAATCTTCACTCTCTTCTATATCTATTCTCTTTAAATTTAATCTTCTCATTGTCTCCTGGATTTCTTGGATGTTTTGGGCTAGGAGAATTTTCATCTTCTATTTTCTTTGACAGTTTTGTCAATGTTTTCTATGGTATCTTCTGTATCTGAGATTCTCTCTTCTACCTCTTATATTCTGTTAGTGATGCTTTCATCTATGACTCCTGATTTCTTTCATTGGTTTTCTATTTCCAGGGTATTTTCTTTTTCTGATTTTCTTATTGGTTCTACTTTTGTTTTTAGATCCTGGATGATTTTGTTCAATTCCTTCACCTGTTTGTTTGTGTTTTCCTGTAATTTTTGAAAGGGTTTTTGTGTTTCTTCTTTAAGGGCTTCTACCTGTTTACTTGTGTTCTCCTATAGTTCTTTAAGGGAGTTATTTATGCCCTTCTCAAAGTCCTTTATCAACCTGAGGAGAAGTGATTTAAATCTGTATCTTGCCTTTCTGGTGTAATAGGGTGTTCAGGAATTACTGTGATGAGAGGAATGGGTTCTGATGATGCGAAATTACTTTGGTTGCTGTTGCTTATGTTCTTGTGCTTGGCTTTCACCATCTGGTTATCTCTAATGCTACCTGCACTTGCTATGTCTGACTGGAACTCGTCTTTCCTGTTATCTTGGTTGGGACAGAACTCTTCAAAATCTGGCTGTCTCTGTGATCTCGTGATCCTGAGATTCTTAGTGTAAGACCTACTGGGAATAAGGCTGCCTCCGGGATCCGGAAATCCTGGTGTGACCAATCATCTGATATCTGGTGATCTTATGATCCTATGTTCCTGTGTGTGTTATAGCTCTTGGGAGTCCAGCTTCATCTATGATACTGAGTGGGTTATAGCTCCCTAGAGTCCACATTCCTCTGGGTGTTGTGGGATTTGTTGTAGAGCTCGCACCCAAATTCTGCTCAGGAAAAAGGCTCAGACTGGAAGGAACCAGTGCCAAGGAGTCAAGATAAGTTGTCTTCACAGGCACAGACCAGCTATGAGTCTTTCCCAGCAGAAAGGCAGAAATCTTTTTCTAACCATTTACTTTGAGGCAATTTCTACCTTTGATGTTTTGATGCTTCTTGCTTGTAGCAAAATTGGTTCTCTTTTCATATCCACTGAATAAACATGTGTCTTTTTATTAGGAGACTAGATCCATTTATATTGAGAGATATTAATGACCAATGTTTATTGATTCTATTTTGTCATTTTTCTTGGTGATAGTAGTGGTGTGTGTGTGTGTGTGTGTGTGTGTGTATGTGTGTGTTCCTTCTTTGGGTTTTGCTAGTATAAATTATCTATTGTCTGTGATTTTGTAAGTGTAGTTCACCTGCTTAGATGGGAGTTTTCATTGTAAGGATTGATATTTGTATAGATATTGTTCAAATTTTAATTGGTCAAGAAACATATTTTTGCCACCTATGGTGATTGAAAGTTTTGCAATATATAGTATTCAGAGCTTGCATTGACAGTCTCTTAGAGTTTGCAAGATATCTGTCCAAGACTTTCTCCTGAGACATCAGATGTAATTCTAATAAGTCTTCCTTATTATGTTACATGCACTTTGCTCTCACATTTTTTTAAATCTTGTTTCTTTGTTCTGTATGTTTTTAAGTTTTGGTTCTATTAGGTCTTCCTTATTATGTTAATTGTCTTTTTTTCCTTATGCCTTTTAATATTGTTTCTTTGTTCTTTATGCTTTAAGTTTTGATTACTGTTTGATATTGAGACTTTCTTTTTAGGTACTATCTATTTAGTGTTCTGTAAGATGCTTGTACAAGCATATCAAGCATGTCTTTCTTTAGGTTAGAATTTTTCTTCTATTATTTTGTTAAACATATTTTTGAGATTTTGAGCTGTAATTCTTGTACTTTTTATCTTATTAATTGGTTGCTTTTTCCTGGTTTCCCAGATTTCCTGGATAATTTAACCTTTTCTTTGATGAATGAATCCATTTCTTCCATTGAATCTTCATTGCTTGTTATTCTCTCTTTCACCTCTTTTCTTCTGTTAGTGATGCTTTTATCTACCGTTGTTATTTACTTAGTTTGATTTTTCATTTCTGGATTCCTTTAGTTTGTATCTTCTTTATTGCTTCTATTTCAAATTTCGGGTCTTGAAATGTTTCTTTCACACTTTTTTGCCCTGAGCTTTCTTGACATTCTTTAAAAGATTTATTGGCTTCCTCCAATTATTTATTTATTGTTCCCTAGATTTATTTAAGGAAATTTTAATTTTTCTCTTTAAGATTTCCTATTATCTTTATAAAGTTGGTGTTAATGCCATTTTCCCATGCTTCAGCTACACTGGAGTATTGAGTTCTTTCTCTAATAAGGTAACTGGGCTCTGGTGATGCCATATTGTCCTGACTATTGTTGATTGCATTCCTATATTAGTTTTACAGAATCTGAGTTTGTAGTGATTCTTTGAACTGCTGTTGATTTTGAGTTTGTCTTTATTAATGTGTGTTTTGTTGCAGGGTTTCTGCTTCCTCTTTGGTCTTCTGGTTTTGTGGCCTTGATTTCTGGTTGTTTCTGTGATCTATGTTCTAGTAAGCAGTATCTGTTCATGTTTGAGGATAAATGTTTCGTGTCTAGTTTGCATTTTGGTGTGACAGGATGTTGTTGCTTCTGACATATATGCCATGGACCTGTTCTGACTGTGACTAGAATCTGAGCAGCCAAAGTTTTCCAATGTTGAAAACAGGGTCTTGTAGAAGGATAGGCAATGAGGTGTAATGGCTGGGATGGGTAGGAATGGTAGAATGGCTATTTGCTAAAAGCTTCCTTAATTGGTTGTACAAATTTGTACAAAGCCAGGTAAACCTCAGGTTTATTTTGCATTTTGTCTTCTAAGCCTCCAAATTCTGTATTGTATAGTGATACACTAAATATGAGTGTAACTATTGCTAGAAATCTCTTTATTATATGGAGATTTTGTTCCTACCCATGCAAATTGAAAGGTCAGTGTGTCCAGCTGAGTAAAGAATGCTAATCCTTGACACTGGAAAATGTAAAGTACAAGAGGATTAAAGGACAAGAGACAGCTGTGTGGAAGAATACTGAGAGCATGGCCTAAAAGTGTGCACAAAATATCGTAGAAATGCATTACATGAAGGCACAGATGCCAGTGGCTTGCATTAATATATGACAATAAAATCAGAAGGTCACATTAATTTTGTTATTTTCAACACTAGATATTTGTGATGAGAAAGTTCTTTAAGAGGGGATTAAATTTTTTTTCAGATAAATTAGAAATTATTTAACAGATAATGAGTCTTTTTCTTAGTTCTTTAAGTTTAAAAAAATGTATGTATATGTACACAAGCACCAATCGTTCTTTATTCATTCACTATTAGGCTTCAAATATGGCACAAATCAAATGTCCATAATGTGCATTGTATTTAATAATAACAATTTTGTTAGACAAAAAGATGATAGCCTTATTGACATTTGAATTTCTATTGTATTACAAAAACTTATTGAAATATTTCATTTTATACATTTCAAAATTAAGACTTTTTTAAAAAATTTCAAGCTAATACATTAAAAGTAATCATTTTGGACAAAAGTATACACATCTACAATTAAAGATTTCTAATTAGAACCTACTATTATAAAACTTATATTTGATTTTTTATATGATTTTGCATTACAAGATAATTCTTCTCACATACATTTGCACTATGGTTTCCCCTAGGGTTACTCCTCTCATTACCCTTCTCTGCTGTCTCTGCTTCCTGAGATCCACTGTTTCTTGGTTTCATATCAGGAAAGATTAGGCCTCCTAGAAATATTAACTGACTATGGCATAACAAGTTACAATAAGAGTAAGCACAGTTCATCATATCAGGGCTGGACAAGGCCATAGGTTAGGAGAAAAAGAATCTCAAGAACAGGAAAACCTGGCAGAGACAGCTGCACTTCCACTGATAAGAGTCCCACAAAAACAAGCTACACAGCCATAACATACTTACAGCATCTGCCAGACTCATTCAGTCTCTTTGAACACTTATGAAGCCCCTTAGTTAATTCTTTGGGCACTGTTCTTCTAGTATCTGTGGCCATTTTGCTACTACAATTCTTCTTTCCACTCTTCCATGGGTTTGTCGCTGTTTGTCATTTTTGTTGTGGTTGTTTGTTTGGATTTTGTTTTTTAATCTCAAAGGGGGAGACCCAATGGAGATCTCCAGTTTGGGCTAACATTTCCCCTAATATTTGGCTGTGAGTCTCCATACCTTCTCTCATCATCTATCAGATGAGGCCTTTCTGATGATGATTAGCTAGACACCAGTGTGTGAGTAGAGCAGAGTATCATTAAGAGTCATTTTGTTGATTTTTTTCTATCAAATATCTTTGGAAAATTAGACTTCCATTTTATGCTCATCCATCCAACCTTGGATATGACCTCCATTTTGTGATTTGTGTTTTGATATGACAAATTCTTCTCTTTATCGTCTAAGCCTATTTTTACAGGCAGGATATATTGTAGGTCAAACCTTTTATGTTTAGGCCAGTGTCTCAGTCCCACCACTGGAAGTTTCCTGGTTACAGAAAATACCCATTTCAGGATCCCTGTACTCCAATGCTAGAATTCCTCAGTAGATTAAACTATCAAGAATCTGGGGAGTATCTACTACACTATATTTCCACATCAACCCCAAATGCACTGCAGTTTAAACTGTCTCTTCCTATAATATGTTTCCTTTCTACATGCCCCTCCCTGACTTGATTACTCTTGTACACATTTCCACACAACCCCAGTCCACCAGTAAAATATATTATATATTCTTTTCCAAGGGAGAACCATGCACCCCCGCTTAGATTTCTCTTTGTTGTTTAAGTTTACTGGGTCTATTAATTATAGCATAAATATCATTTACTTAACAGATAATGTCCTCATACAACTGATTACATACTATGTTTCTATATCTGGGTCTGTGTTACCTCACACATGATAATCTTTTCTAATTTTACCTATTTGCCTCCAAGTTTCATGATGTCGTAATTTTAAAAGGTGTGTAATATCCTGTTGTGCAAATGTAAGGCGTTTTGCTCATCCACTCTTTCGGGGAGGAACATCTAAATTATTTCCAGTTCTTAGTTATTATGAATGTAACTACTGTGAACATAACTGACCAAGTGTACTCATGAGAGTATGGAGTGTCCTTTGAGTATAAGCGCAACATTTCTCTATCTAGATCTTGAGGTAGATCTAGTCTCAGTTTTCTGAGGAACTATAGTATTGACTTTGATAGTAGCTGTACAGGTTTGCAATCCCATAAGAAATGAATATGTGTTCTTCTTCTTCCATATTCTTGCCAGAATTAAACTGTTATGAGCTATCTATCTTAGATAATCTGGCAGGTATAAGATAAAATCGCAAAGTTGTTTTGGTTTGCATTTCCCTGGTATCTAAGGATGCTGAACATATATTTTAAGTTTCTCTATCCTTTGATTGTCCTCTATTAAGAATTCTTTGTTGTGAACTGTACCTTATATTTAATTTTGTTATTTGGTTTGTTTATGTCTAGTTTCTTGAGTTCTTCATATATATTGAATAATAAGTCTCTGTCAGGAGTAGAGTTAGTGGAAATATTTTCCCATTTTCTAGCCTGCTGTTTTCATCCTATTGACTATGTTCTTAGCCTTACAGGATATTTTCAATTTCATCAAATTCCATTAATTAATTGTTGCTTCTAGTACCTGTGCTATTGGCACTCTGTTTATGAATTTGTCTGCTGTGCAAGTGTGTTCAAGGCTGTACTCCAGTTTTTGTGCTATCAGGCAATGTGTATTAGGTTTTATCTTGAGGTCTTTTACCACCTCAGATGTGAGTTTTGTGCAGATTACTAAATACAGACCATTTTGCATTCTTCTACATTTGAAATTTTAATTAGAAAAGCACCATTTGTAAGATGCTTTTTTTCCTCCACTGTGTTTCTCATGTTGCTTTATTAAAAATTTGGTATCCATAGGAATATGGATTTATAACTGTGTCTTCCATTTGAATCCATTGATCAGGTTGTCTATTTTTACATGAATACCATGTGATTTCTATTACTACAGATATGATGTACACATTAAAATCAGAGATGATGATATCTCTGGAAGTGTTTTTATTATTCAGGATTGTTTTAGCTATTTTCATTTTTTGTTAATCTGTATGAAGTAAGTATTTTCCTTTTAAGATCTATGAAGCATTCTGTTGAAAATTTGATGGGGATTGAATAAAACCTGTATATTTCTTTTTGATGAATGTCCATTTTTATAGATTTGTGACCATGGGAGAATTTTCTATTTTTTGATATTCTTTTAAATTTCTTTTTTCAAAATGTTTTATTATTCAATTCTCCATTATACTTATACTAAGATATTTTATATAACATCACTATAGTGAAGGGTTGTTTTTCGTGATTTCTTCCTCAATGTATTTGTCATTTTTATATAGGAGGGATACTACTGAATATTTTCAGTGAATCTTGTAACCAGCCAATTCTCTTAAATTGTTTATCACCTGTAGGAGTTCTCCTGTAGAATTGTTAGATTTGCTTATACATGCTATACTACTTACTATCTGTGAATGTAGATTCTTTTCAATTTATATTCTCTTGAACTCCTTCATTAGACTTACTGTTCTAGTGTGATATTCTTGAAATATATTGAATAGAGTTGGAATGGACAGCCTTCTCTAGTTTCTGGTGTAGTGATGCTAACCCAGGCCAGTATAAACAGCAAAACTTACAATCACAATACATGGTGATTGCAAGGTATTATATGATAAAGTCAAATTTCAACAATCACTATCCAAAAGTATAACCCATAGTAAAATATTAGAAAGAAATGTCTAAATTAAGGAGGTTAGATACACCCATGAAAGCACAGAAAATAATTTAATACCACCAAAATGAAAAGAAAGAAAACACATTACACAAACACATCCAGACAGACAGACAGACAGACAGACACACACACACACACACACACACACACAAATACATACAACCCACTACAAAGAACAACAAAAAAGAACAAACAAACAAGTTAACACTCACATATCTCTCAATATCAATGGATGCAGTTCCTCAGTAAAAACAGGCAAACTAACAGAATGTGTGTAACTTGATCCATCCTTCTGCTTCACGCAAGATACTTGCCTCCACATCAAAGATAGACATTACTACAGACGAAGGGATTGGAAAACAATTTTCCAAGCATAATGGACCTAAAAATAAATGTGCTGTAGCCATTCTAATATCGATCAAAATAGACTTCAAACTAAAATTAATCTTTAGACATCGAGTGTACCATTTCATACTCATCAAAAAAAAAGTCTTAATTCTGCAAGACATACATTCAGACACTTGTGGTTATAACATCTAATTCGCGAAGTCAGAAGTAATTCTAATAGGTTTGTCTTTACTATTACTTGATTTTTTTTCCATGCAGTTTTAGTTTTACTTTTGTACTGAATGTTAGTGGATTTGTTTTGAGTTTCTCTCCATTTAATTTGATGTTGACTCTAGGCATGCTGTAATCCATTATACTTTTTGTTTACGTTTATTGGATATTTTCTTTATTTATATTTCAAATGTTATGCCATCTCCAGTTCTCTCCTCCAGAAACCCCCTATGCTATTCCTCCCACCCCTGTCTATATGAGGGTGCTCCCCCACCAAACCACGCACTTCTGCCTTACTGCCCAGGCATTCCCTTACACAGGACCAAGGTCGTTCCTCACACTGATGTCCAACATGCCATCCTCTGCCAAATATGCCACCTGAGCCATGGGTTCCTCCGTTTGAATTCTTTATTTGGTAGTTCAGTTTATGAGGGAACTCCTGGAATTCTGGCTAATTGACACTGTTGTTCCCTTCGTGGAGCTACAAGAACCCTCAGCTCATTCAGGCCATTCTCCAACTCATCCTTCAGGGACTCTGTACTCAGCACAATGGTGGTCTGCGATCATCCACCTCTGTATTTGTCAGGCTCTGGGAGAGCCTATCAGGAGACAGTCATATCAGGCTCCAGGCAGCAAGGACTTTCTGGAATCCACAATAGCATCCAGGTTAGGTGACTGTATTTGGGATGGATCCTCAGGTGGGACAGTCTCTGTATGGCCAATTAGAATCAAAAAGAACTATACAGAGAATCAACAAGACCGGGAGCCGGTTCTTTGAGAAATTAACAAGATAGATAAACCTTTAAATAAACCTAAACAGAGGGTACAAGGAGAATATCCAAATTAGCAAAATCAGAAATGAAAAGGGAGGTAAATTTTCTTTATTGCATAGATATATGTCCTTTGTATTGTATCCGAAATTTCTCCAAGGTTTCACCATGAACGGGTGTTAGATTTTGTCAAAGGCTATTTAGCATCTAATTAGGTCATGTTCTTTCTTTTCTTTTTAATTTTTTCAGTCACTTTATGTAGTGGATTACATTGTTCAGACACTTGTGGCTTTCAGATTCTGAATTGAGGAGTCAGATGTACCTTTACTTTTTTAAAAAATTTCCCTTGTAGCTTTTAGTTTTACCTTTTGGTTGGTATGTTTACTGTTTTGGTTATTATTTGGTGAGGGAACTTTCATTTCTGGTCCAATGTACTTGCTGTTCCATATGCTTCTTACAGCTTTATAGTCATCTCCTTTATTAGGTTATGAAATTTTTCTTTTATAATTCTCTTGAAAATATTTTCTGGGCCTTTGAGCAAGGATTCTTCTAATTCTTCTATTACTATTACTCTTAGTTTTATTTTTTATTGTGTTCCATATTTCATGGATGTTTCATATTAGTAATTAGTACATCTAACCTTTTCTTTGATTGGTATATTGATTTCTTTTATGATATCTTCATTGCATGAGATTCTGACTTCTAATTCTTGAATTCTGTTGGTGAAAATTGCCTCTGTAGTTCCTGTTCTCTTATCTAGATTTAATGTTTCCAAAATTCCCTCAATTTGTGTTTTCTTTATTGGTTCTGTTTCAATTTTCATGTCTTGATCAATTTCCTTCATCTGTTTTTTTTTCCTTTCTTTGCTTTCAAGATGGGATTTATTCATTGCTTCCAACTATTTGTTTATCTTTTCCTCAATTTCTTGAGATTTATTCATTTCCTCTTCAAGGAACTCCATCATCTTCATAAAGTCGGTTCTAGAGTCTTTGTTTCTGATTCTACTGTGTTAAAATATGCAGGGCTTGTAGTAGTAAGATAGATGGGATTTAGTGTTAACTTATTGCTTTGGCTATTGTTGATTTTCTTCTTAAGATGACTTCTGTTTTGTGGGTAATTATAGGTCCAGGTCCTGAAATCTTTTTTTGTTTCTATTAGATGAGTGCTTTGTTCAATGATTTCTGTTTTCTCTCTGGTCTTCTGGCCTGTGTGGCCTATGGCTATATCAGCATTCTTGACTCAAGTAGAGATCTACATTTCTTGTATCTGGGTTGGCTTCAGATGGGAAGGAGGTTTCTGCTCAAGTTGTGGATTGGAACACTTGACAAGAATAAAAGAAATAAATGGGGTTAGGATAGCAAAGCACACAAATAGTTAGGACATCTGTCGGTGTGTGAACTACTTGAATATTTTGCTGTTGTCATGGAATCTAACCAAGCATTTGTTCTCTGCCTGATGTGAGGGCTGGAACAAGTGCTGGGGAAAAGAAGGGGTTCATAGGATAATGTGAGAAGCCACTAAAAAAGCGGCATTTACAAGTAGACAGATTACTTGAAGTTCTGGTGTCCAACATGACTTCTGCTTGAGAAGGAAACCTCAATAGAAGTTGGGGGATGGGGAACAGTGATGAGGAGGGGAGGGAGTCTGGGAATAATGTGAGTAGGCACAACAAGAGTGGGAATGGATGGGCTAAGTGAAGTTCTGGCAATTGGTAAGTCCTCATGTTAAGCATGGGGCCTGCAACACATTGGGGGCTGGAACATAGTGATGAGGAGAGGAGATGTGTTTGGGTTTTGGTCAGGCAGCACCTTAGGAAGGCATCTTTGGGCATATACCTGGAGCTCTTACATATGTCATGGCCTTTGTTCCATCAGGGCTAACAATATCTGGCTTGTAGTGTAAATTGTAAATTTTATTAAAATCTGACAAGATACTGACATCACTCAAATATGATAATCTATTTAGTACTTTAAAAAGACGTGTGTGTGTGTGTGTGTGTGTGTGTGCAATAAAAAGATCTGTGCACAAGAAGTATTGTATATTTAGAGACCAGAAGGGAATCTTGTGCATTATTTCTGTTGTAATATTGATTTTGATTTTATGTTATACCTAGTTGCTTACTTTATATAAGCTTATGTTACTATGTTCATCAATGCTCATGTCATAGCACTTGCATGAGAATCAAAGGACAAATCAAAGGAAGAAGTCAGTTATTTCTCTTCAAAAAATAGCTTTTACTTATCAAAGCCAGGCTTGTAACAAGTCTTCTACTCACTGAGCCATCTCATTTCCTGATGCCATAGTTTGAGACAGAATCCCTGTAGCTTTACAGCAAAATCCAGAGAAATATACTTATCTCTCCTTTCCCTATGCTAAGATTACAAGTGTATCCTACATTACCTCATTTATTTTGTATTTTTTGGCTCTGAAAATCAAAGTGAATTTCTCTTGCTTTCAGGCTATTCACTTTATTGAATACAATATTTTCCTAGTTGATTTTGTGAGACACAAGATTAGGTGGACAATGTTTCACCTAAAAAATAAACTAGTTGTGGCTAAGTCATAGATTGTGTATGATTCAAGATAATCAGAAATATCTTGCGACTGATAATAGTGATAAAATCAAGTTGAGTTCTCCTTTGACTGCTACTGGCCTTATGCTTTAGTGTCTTTTGTGAAAGAAATCATATATTCTAACTTTAATTTCTGAAGTAAAATTGTTAGTAGAGTTTTGACCTTCACAAGGCCATTGGGACAATCATTCTTAAAAATCAGCCCACTGACATTATATGACAGTCAGAGCAAGACTTTGTAGGTAATGGTACCGTTCGAATTAAGTAAAAATTGTGCCAACCTAGCTGGTATATTCAGTTCAAATACCTGTCAACCATCTATGTCAAGATGGTATTTATTATTGAATATTATAAACGGTGGATCCTACCTTTAATTAAGCCACCTTTTGTGTCACAATGTTAAGTAGAGAATAAATACCCCCTGAATATTTCTCAAAGTTAAAAATATTTCTTAATCTATGTGATTAATATTTTCATAAGATATAATGTAGAAAAGCACAGCAATTAATCAGAACAATTGCTATTTGAACTGCAGAATGATCAAAATAGCTGAGTTTTGTTTTTGAGTGAGTTTATTAACCAGTTAGCAAGTAAAGTAACACTAGACAAAAACAAAATAGCAGTAGCAGATACCAAAAATTCTGGACAAAATTTCAATACAAGTAACTGAAGTTCTGAATAAAACTGAATAAATAAGAAACAGAGAGATAGCAAAATATTATCAAATTCTGTGCTTACAAAACTAAGCTGAAATAACTGAGAAAGATCTGCTTAAACACTGAGATTCCAAAAAGAATATCTTGTCTACTAGTGAGGTATCAATCTTTCTATTTCAACCATAGGAATTTTTACATAGTAACATAAACAACAATATTTTCTCTTGGAAATAGTTTTCTGAAAAGTGCATTGTTTTCAAATTTTTATTCAGTACACTTAGATGTTTTTTTTCTCCTTATACCAAGGTACAATGAGGTAAATAGTGACCTGCCCTAGTCCAAGGAGTCTCAGTAGACACATGCCATGAACATGCTTTGGATTGAGATGCTTAAGGTGGCCCAATTTTGTCTCAGGCTATGTTCAATAACCACAAATATTTATAACAATGTATAAATGTTTTATATTAAAGTTAGTTATGCTTATCCACTCTAAGATGAAATATATGTATTGAAAGTATACATCCCAAGCATCTTCTTAACATATTTTAATATTATATATTTAAATTTTGCCAAGGTAAATGGGTTTATTGCTAATAAACTGCTATTTATATTTAGGATTTAAGACAGAGTTCATGACTGTCTATTAAGAATCCAAACCAAGTCACTGCTTTTAGCAGTTTAACTTTGAACCTAGCACTCCTTCCAAGGGTTTATTTGGGTTTCTAGTTAACAAGTTTTCCTGTCTTGGATTCCAAAACATGAATAGTTTGAGATGATCTAAGTACAGCTTAAGTATCATGGCTTTGTATGAGAAATTTCCACTCTTGGTTCATGTGTTTGAACACTTTGACTCCAGTTTTTGGGAACATATAAAACTTTAGAAAGCATACCTTTTCTTGAGAGAGTGTATCACTGAGCCTTGGCTTTTAGAGGTTAGCCTTGACCCATGTTGTTAGATCATTATCTGCTTTCTATGTGTACTGTTTAAAAGGGTCTCTTAGCTTCCTTCTTTGGAAACTTGTTTCCGTAGCTCCCATGTTGTTGTGGAATCTCTCTCTGAATCCATAAATTAATATAAACTGTTTATTTCTGACATTGTTTTTGGTCATGCTGTTTTATAACATACAAGCAATGCTACAGTTTTTTCTTAAACTTGCCTCATAGCAAAGGGTGATCCCAGATGTTTGATCTTCTCCTTTCATGTCCTTTAATATTTGAGCTACACTTTCAGGCCAAGGATATCTTTCTGGTTTTTGTTTATTGATTGGTTTTGTTTTATTTGTTTTTTCCTTCTCCTTCTAGATCTACAGACTCAAACTTTGTTTTCTAGTTTATATCTATGACGTTTCCTTCTGTTGTCACCTACAATGTTAAATGCAATCTTGACTTAGAATGACACTTCTATACTTTTATCATCTTCTAATACCACTTTCTTCCTATAGTAATTACCATAAAGATCTTTATCAATGATAATAAAAACATATTTATAAGTAAGTGTAGTGATTGGAATTGAAACTCCACTTTATTAAGATGAATGTCTTGAATACAATATTAAGTGATATTTTGTTTTAAGGTATAACATTCTTTTCTACATAATATGCATAAAATAAATCGCTGTCAATTCTATAGTGAGAGCAGTGTCATGGGTATCAATTATGTTAAGGTATATCAACATTAACTGTCAACTTAAAATGTATTCATTAATAATTGATATTAGGAATAATAAACTTTTCTTCTATAGATTAATTTTAAAAGAAAGATTGTTTTACCAAAAATTTCTTTATTGCTAGTCAAATTTCCCAATTACACAAATATATAAGAACTTTTGTATTTGTTAGATATAATTATTGTTCTAATATCTTTTGTACATTAAAATTACAAACAATTATTCCAGGAAAAAGATTTTGGCATCAATAGTAAAATTGTTTAATAACATATCAGGCCCATAGTAAAAAATATTAATGGAAAAAACTTTAGTGTAAAAAATTGGTATGATTACTTCTCACTAGCAACATTGGCAATTACACAAAATATTTAAACTTAGATGTTTGTTTAGTGGCAATGGGAACACTGTTAGAGGGAATGGAAATATTGTTGCTTATTAGAGTATACACAGAATTATCTGAAATTAAAATAAGCATCTTGTGTAATCTATATATCCAATATCATCTCCTCTCGGATGCCTTATTTTTTGAAACAAGACTATATATTAGCAAACAAAGGTGTAAATTACTTTATATCTTTTAATAGTTTAAAAGGCACATGACAGGATCCATCAAGGAGAAGCTAAAAACTAGTAAGTGGTCTTCCTGAGATGGTTCTGCCCTAGATTAAAACCTGTGATGAATTTGCTCCTTTCAGAAAAGCCTAGAAGATTTCATTTCATGAATGATTCCTGCTATTAATGTAATTTTGTTGCTATTATTAAATATATAACAATGAACAAGTATTACCCCAAACTTTTGAGCAGTTTTCAATGATGATGTACTGTCTAGTAATGATGGTATGTAGACAAATAGATGTTCTCTTAATTCTTAATGATTATCTCATAAAAATCTCGAAAGGTATATGGTAATTGTTGAGCTCTTTTATAATTGGACTGCTACTAAGTCCTCTCTGATAATCAAAACTGCAGTGAAAACTCTGACAGTCTTCATCGGTTAGAAGGCGGTTGCTTCTGGGATAGCAGGCAGACATCTACAACTTAGAGTATATTGCAAGAGATTGTGAAACCATTAACTACCGGTCATAAACAGGGTGCAGTAACAGAAGACAAAATTTGACTGGATTCATCTATACAAAACTGCACTAATAACTTAGTCACAAAAGTTTTGGTTTTTAACTCTCCAAGAACCTGTAGAGGTATTGACAAATGATGAATGTTTAACCAGATAATTTCTGCTAATAGATATTCATGTAAACATTCTCTGCTGTAAACTTTTTATTCAGTTTATGATTTGAATTATTATGTATACTTGTGGTGAACAACTTACAATGTGATCATGTATTCTAAGAAATGTATCAGTGCTGAGGACAAAGAGATAGAGCTGGACTCAAGGAGAACATTTTAGACAGAATTGAACTCAAGAAAAATTTAAGGTTAAAGGCATAGGATTGGGAGTAATAGCATTAAGAGTAAGGGTATTTTTGTGACATCAGTGCAGGAGAAAAGAACTGTCTTAGAAGACAGCAGAAAAAAAAATTTTCAGAGGAGAATTTTTGTAGAAACCCTTTGGAAAATTGAAGAACATAGAAATGAAGGCTAAAATCATTTTCCAAATTATCTTTTTTTTCTTCCAGTGACTTCAACAAGCAGGCTTCCTGTTAGAGCATTGCTGTGCAATTCTTGTGGAGATAGACAAAGGTTCCATTTCTTAATCCCCTGCTGTTTTATGATGTGGTACTAAATGCTAGAAACTACAGCTTCTGAATCAAGCCTCAGGAAATATTGTACATAGTGAAGTCGTAAGATATAAAGATTCTAAGTGCTAGGTAATTTGCTGCAATATTGTGTCTAGCATATATAACAAACAATTTTACCCAAGAAATCTGAACAATTGGACCACCTGAACAAGACCCACAAAATGACTCCATTTGACAGCTAAACATGGATCGATGGAAAGATGGATGAATGGATAGAAGAAAGCAATACTAAGTAGATTTAGATATTTAGATATTTGTATTTATACACAATTTAAAAAGAAGTGGTCATGATATTGGGAGATAGTTTGTGAGACACATGAGGGATTAGTATTGAAGGGAGAAAACTGAAGTGAAATGTTATTACATTCTCAAAATTACAACAAAATTAATGTAAAAATTAGGAGATAATACAGTTCGCTGAGAAATCAAACTCTGTCTGTGGATTGCAAAAAACAGGAATTATCTTTGGGATGAATAAACTATCCTTTGGAATTTAACGAAACTATAAATATAAATTTAAGCCATACAAAGTCTCCGTTAGCTGCTTGAGGATTACATTGGTTGTTTAGGATCCTGATGCAGCACTGACCCTTTCTCAGGATGAAGGTCTTTTTTTATTATTATTATTTTTAATTGGATACTTTATTTATTTACATTTCAAATGTTATTCCCTTTCCCAATTTCCCCTCTGGAAGTCCCTCCCCTTTTAAGCTCAAAATTCATGTCCTGTGTTGAAAAACTTCAGTGAACAAAAAGTTAGTCCAGTAGGGAAGCTACAGAAGCCATCAAAGTAAGGTTAGAACATTTAAAGACTTTTGTATAACTAATGGCTTTGATGAAGCACATCTTTGTTTTTATTTTTGGCAGATGGTACTATCTCTGGGCTAAATTTTGTACCCTGAATGACACATTCACCACAGACTCAGTTGAACTAAGTTGGTGCCTATTAAGGTCTTGGTCCCTGTTACAATTTCAACAAACAAAAAAAATTTAATTTTACTGTTATATTTTTTAAAAAATAGGTTTATTGTTGTTTTTCAATACTTAAAATATTTCCATAAAGCTAATCATAGTTCAATTCACTATAATGTTCAAATAATGAACTTGATTAGATTCAGTACCATCTATGTCACTAGTAAAGTTTATATTCAGCATGATTTTGAAGGATTCACTACAGCGGACTGATTGAATATGGAAAAGACAATGAGAATATAGCTAGCACCTTCCAAAAATGGCTTATATCTAGAACTGAAATAAAATGGATAAAAAATCCAGAAAGTGAGTTGAGTACCAACATTCTCATACCCATACTTCTTCACCTTCTAAACATAAGAATGCAGGTACATGCTGATGGTTATCATCTCTTGCTTGATGAACAATTTCCATATGACTCTTAAAAACTTTTTTACCTCAGATTGCATTACTTGGATGTTTGATGTGATTACAGCAATAAGAAAACTAACCTTGGTATACCAATGCAAGTCTTGCTTTATCTGTCTTGAATTTCCCTGTGTTCTTCCAGAATATCTTTCTTCCTCCCAACTCTGTCTTGTTGTCTGTCTCTGTCCCTCTCTCTCACTCTCCCTCTTTCTGTCTCTCTCTGTCTCTCTCTCTCTCTCTCTCTCTCATATAGATTGTATAATTTTATACTTTACAAAGAGATAACAATCTGATTCTTATTTTCACTTTTAACTAATATCTCCCAGTTTATTTTCCTCAATTTCTTGTTTAATGATTAGTATAAAACTAATAGAATCATTAATTTCAAAAAGCTTTTTGTAGCATCTCTGTAACAGGACATCTGAGGCATTACTCTCTCATATGTGAGGAAAAAAATCTAAACATGATTTTAATTATGGAAGCATTATTAGGAACTACACATGACATTTAGTGAGTAAATTCTCATATGTGTAAAAGCACAAAAAATTCATATACAAATTTTGAAATCATTGAAGAAATTTTGACAAGAAATGATGAAAAAATTCTGAACTAAAGTAATATTTTATTTAAACAAAAATTTCAGAACTAAGTAAAATTTATATCAGTCATCAAAATCTGAAAGATGTATCTAAAACAAGACTATATAGGAAAAGGGGAAATTGGCCTTACATAAGTATCCTAAATTTTCACTTTAAAATATGCAAAAATAATAAATACTAACATTAACTCAAACTTAAGAACAAAAGTTAAAACAAAAGACCATAACAGTCAAAACAAAAAAGAAACAATGAAACTAAAGTTTAAATCTTTGAAAATACTAAATATTGATTAAAGATGATAACAATGAATTTAAGTAATAGAAATAAAAATTTTAAATGGTATAAAAATAAAAATGAATTGTGAAATATATATATGTATACTTATACACATATATATACATATACATATATATATATATGTACTTTTTATATGAGAAAAGGATGTATAAATTGGTACATTTGTGATAAAACATGTCCACTTGTTTCTTAAGACTTGAAATTCTTTGGTGGCTGTCATATGTAAGGATTTGAAATTTTGAACTAGAGGATATTTACAGATTGCTTTTAAAAAAATATTCCATGAAAGTTAGACGAATGGAAGAACAAGTCACCATTTTTTATATAAACATGGTGATTTTACATACCTTACTAGTGTGGAGACAGACTATATAGAGAATAATTAAAATTAAATATTAAAAATAAAATATAAAACAGAAGAACATATCTAAATTAACTTTTCTTTATTAAAAATAAGTTTAAGAAAAAACTATAAAATAGAATTATTTTATTTGGAGGCATGTTTGTCCTTATTCTTTGTATATGAGTTCAGTGAACACACATTTCATGTCCATGGAGTCCAAAAGATAATGCCAGAATACAATGCCAGATCCTTTAGAACTGGAATTATGGATAGCTTAAGTTGCCCTGTTGGTGTTATGAACCGAACCTTGGTCTTCTGGCACAGTAGTGTTTCTAACCACTTAAGTATCTGTCAATCCTCTTCATTATTATTATTGTTTTTTGTTATTGTTATTATTTCATTACTGAGGATTGAACCTAAATTTTCTTGTATGATAAGCTGACTCTCTACTGTTGATCTATCTCCCTTCCAAAGGTGTGTTTGCATGAGTATATGTGCAGTGTACAGTAGAGCTAGCCTGGTGTCGGGTGCATAGGTGAGCTGGCCCCAAGGGTAGGAGCACTGAATGTAAGTTCTCACCTGGTGTGTTATGACTTGGGTGGGACTGATGTCCTGCTATCCACCAGGAACTTTTAATAGTTGGGAGAGCTGGCACTAGGGTCATGAGAGACCTATTCCTTCCTCACTGGTTGTAGCATGCTAGCAAGCAGGTGGTTACATGGATAAGCCAGCCCCAATAATGTGAGGTCCTCAGCCTAGCACCTCATGGGTTGAAGCACTTTTGAGCATGGCACAACATTGTGACAGGGAAGCACAGCAGAGCTGTTTCTGAAGACCTGGTGGTGGGTAAACAGGGCCCAGTATAATCATACAATATAGCTGACTCTTCCTCCTGCTGATATAGTGGCATTGACCAGAACAGTACTAGAGAGCTCATCCTGGTAGTGCCCATAAAGAAAGGCTGGCAGGATAAACGGTTCAGCTACCACCCTGGTCCACATCCAGTTCTCAAACACAACTCCAAAATCTGTATTATCTGTGAATAGTTGTGATATATGACAGGGCAAGTTTTGATATTCCAAAGTTTCAGGATCTCCATGACATGTGGCAATAACAAGATAACCAGAAGGAGTCCTGATGAGTATTCAAAATAGATGATCTGACAGAACCAAGGCTCTCAAAACAGACCAATGACTCATTGCAATGAATGTTGGCAGGTAAAGATATGTAGACAGAGGTGTATACTGTGGGGCACCTTATGACGTAGTACAGCTTCCAGGATCAGATCAGATATCAGATGTTTCTTATAGTGTAGCTTTTGTTGCTGTTGTTGCTGTTGTTGTTGTTGTTGTTGTTTTGTATATTTTATTTTGGGTGGGGACAGGTTGCACGAGCAAAGGGCAAAGATGGGGAGACAAGCAGGGCTAGGTTGCATGATGTGAAACAGCGAATAAATAAAAGTTAGAAAATAAGTTGGAGAGATCTAACCTTGAAATAAATGATCCAAAAATTGATTAACATGAAAGACCATGCTTTTTTACACAGTATTTCCTATGATGGTACTCTACTTACTTAGTGTCTTTAAAGACATTTTATTTTACACCATTGTTTCATGAATCAGAAATGGGAAATGCTCCTTATTTACATAATATTAATATTTTACTTTCATCATTCTGAAACTAAATCTGAGCAGAACTCCAGAAACAAGATAGTAGCAGGTACCAGTGTGGGTTTTGGTCAGCCAAACCAAATGCAAGGAAATTAAAAGTCTTGGCAAGTGATGTTTGCACATCATGTTCATCAGAGTATATGTACTAAGCTGTAGCATTTGCATAATGTGAAATGAAATAAAATATAATTTGACCTGCTTAAAATAGTGAGCTAAAATATGCTATAACTTTTTTTTTCAAAACTCATTGGTTTTACACTTATGAGTGTTTTGCTCTCATTATTTATGTTCTCTGCCTAGGTGCCTAGTGCAACTGAAGCTGCAGATGGTTGTGACCTGCCACTCGGACTTCGGGAACTCAACATGTGTCATTTGTAAGAGCAACACATGCTCTTTTAGCAAGCAAGCCATCTCTCAAACGCCTGATTTTATCGTTTCTGTATTCCAAACTATATTACAACTCTTTATAAAGCAGAAGAAGACCATGTGTTTATGACAGCTCTTTAGTGATGCCTTACAATTGCTGGCAATTTAAAAAGGAGATTCCACACCTGGCTTCAAAAGAAATTTTGCAGAAGCAGAAGCAACAATGATATACATAAACAAACATACAAACATAATCAGGGAAGTAGGCAATTCATGAACAAATGATTCAATTTGAAGGAATGTCATTGAATCTTAAATTTAAATTTCAATTCACAGTCTGTGTTTTATAAATTGTAATGTATGTGTGTGTATGTGTGTTTGTGTAAAATATAAAATTCTCTTTAAATCTTGTACAGACATTTTAGTAAATAATGACTTATACTTTATAATATTTTATAAACATGGTTCCATACTATCTGAGTCTGATTAAAATCTTTAAATATTTAATACTGTAGCTCGTTGTGGACTGCAAGAAGGCATTCTTCAGCAGAGTCAGTGCTCCAGACCTCCTCCAACACTGAGAGACAACTTGACTCCCAGGTGGTCCAACACAACAAGATACAGTAGCAAGACACCCACTGCCCCAATACCTGGTCTTACTGGGACCACAACAGGGACTAGCAAAGGTGAACCCTATCTGCCTATCTTCCTTTGGACTCACAATTCGTCAAAGGGCAGAGCCAGTGCTCCAGACCCCCTCCCACACCCAGAGACAGTATGACTCCTAGGAGCTCCTTCACTACAAGGCTGACAGCTCACAGGAGGGATAGGATCCAGTCACAGACAGAATGGCCAGATAACACCTGAGATAAACAAATGGCAAGGGGCAAGTACAAGAACTTATGTAACAACAGCAACATAAAAATGCCACTTGGCACCATCATAATCCAGTTCTCTCACAATAATAACTCCTGGATACCCAATATACATGAAAAGCAAGAGAGCAACATAAGATGATCGAGGATCTTAAAGAGGATATAACATAAATAACACACTAAAATAAATACAAGATAACAGACATAAGTAGGTAGAAGCCCTTAAAGAGGAAACACATAAATCCCTCAAAGAAATAATAAAAAAATAGAATCAATCAGGTAAAGAAATTGAACAAAACCATCCAGGATCTTAAAAATGGAAATAGAAACAATGAAAATTTGCAAAGGGAGGCAACCATAGAAACGGAAAACATTGGCAAAAGAACAGGAGTTACAGGTGCAAGCAACACAAACAGAATACAAGAGCTAGAAGAGAGGATCTCAGCCATAGAGGACACCATAAAAGATGTTGACAAAACAGTTTAAAGAACTACAAAGTATAAAAAGCTTCCAACCCAACTTATCCAAGAAATTAAGGACAAAATAAAAGTCCAAACCTAAGAATAATAGGAATAGAGGAGAGAGATTTCCAATGCAAAGGGCCAAGAAAGAACTTCAAAAAAATCATAGAAGAAAACTTCCCTAACATAAAGGACATACAAGAAGCCTACAGAAGACCAAATAGATTCAACCAGAAAAGAAACTCCTTCCATTACATAATAATCAAAGCAATAAATGCAATTTAAAATGAGTATGAAAAGTGGAAATGGGAAAAATCAAGGTAACATATAAAATTATACCAGACTTCACAACAGAGACTCTAAAAGCCAGAATCTTAAACAGATGTCATATACACTCTAAGATAACAAAAACACCAACCCAGACTACTATATCCAAAGAAATTCTCAATCACCATGCATGGAGAAACCAAGATATTCCATGACAAAACAACATTTAAACACTATCTTTCCACTGATCCATCCCTACAGAGGATAATAGAAGAAAAATTTCAACACAAAGAGAAGAAATACACCCACAAAAATAAGCAATTAATTATTTTGTAACAAACTCAAAAGAGGAGAACCACAAAAACATAATACCACCACTACCACCACCAACAACAAAAACAACAAAATGGAAACCAACAATCACTGAACATTATTACCTGTCAACATCAATGGACTCAATTCCCCAGTAAAAAGAAAAAAGCTAATAGACTGGATATGTTAACAGGACCCAGTACTTTGTTGCATACACAAAACACATATCAGTGACAAAGACAGATACTACCTCAGACTAAAAGGCTGAAAATTTTTTTCAAGCAAATGGTCCCTAGAAACAAGCTGGAGTCACCATTCTAGTACGCAATAAAATTGACTTTCTACCAAAAGTTATCAAACAGATTGGGAAGGACATGTCATACTCACCAAAATCTACCAAGATGAACTTTCAATTCTGAACATCTATGTCCCAAATTCAAGGGCATGCACATTTGTAACTGAAATATACCAAAAACTCAAAACAAACATTGTTCCTCACACATTAATATCAGGAGATTTTAATACCCACTTGCATCAAGGAATCAGATGATAAACAGAGACACAGTGAAACTAAGAGAAGTACTGAACCAAATGGATTTAACAGATAAGTATACAACATTTCACCCTAAAACAAAAGAATATGCCTTCTTCTCAGCACCTCATAATCAGACACAAAACAAGTCTCAACAGATAAAAGAAGATTGAATTAATCCCATGGATTCTATCATACTACCATGCACTAAAGCTAGTCTTCAATAACAACAAAACAACACAAATCTCACATACTCATGGAAACTTAATAACTCTCTAATCAATGATATTGTGGTCAGGGGAAAATAAAGAAATTAAAGACGTTCTAAAATTTAATGCAAGTGAAGACATAACGTAGTAGGACTTATGGGACACAATGAAAGCAGTGCTAAGAGAAAAAACTACAGCATTGAGTATCTTCATAAAGAAATTGTAGAGATCCTACACTATCAACTTAATGTCCTATCTGGAAGCTTAAAAGAAAAAGAAGCAAACAAACCCGTGAGGAGTAGACAGCAGGGAGTAATCAACCTCAGACCTGAAATCAAACAATTATACTCAAAGAGAACTATACGAAGAATCAACAAAACTAAGAGCTACATCTTTGGGAAAATCAACAGGATAGATAAACCCTTAGCCAAAAATACTAAATGGCATGGAGACAGTATCCAAATTAATAAAATAATAAATGAAAAGGAGACATAACAACAAACACTGAGGAAATTAAAAAAAAATCAGATCTTACTACAAAAACGGATACTCAATAACAATCAAAAATCTAGATGAAACCGATGATTTTTCTCAAAAGATATTAGATAACAATGCCAAATCAAGACCAGAGAAACTATCTAAAGAGTTCCATAAACCCTAAGCAAATATAAAACAGTCATCAAAAGTCTCCTAACCAGAAAATGCCCAGTGCTGGATTGTTTTAGTTTAGAATTATATCAGACCTTCAAAGAATACCTTATACCCATATTTATCAAACTATTTCACAAAATATTTATAGGAAGAATATTATTTGATTTATTCTATAAAACCACTCTTACACTGATACCTAAGCCACACAAAGACCCATCAAAGATAGAACTTCAGACCAATTTCACTTATGAATATTGATACACAAATACTCAAAAATATACTTGCAACCTGAATCCAAGAACACATTAAAATGATGATTCATCATGATCAAGTAAGCAGATTCAGGGATGGTTCAATATATGAAAATCCTTCAACATAATCCACTATATAAACAAACTCCAGACTGGGAAAAGATCTTTACCAACCCTAGATGGCTAATATCTAAAATATACAAAGAATTCAAGAAGTTAGACTCCAGAAAACCAAATAACCCAATAAAAATGGCATACAGATTTTAAACAACTAACTCTGTACTGAGAAAAATTGAATGGCCAAGAAACACCTAAAGAAATATTCAACTTCCTTACTCATCAGAGAAATGCAAATCAAAATGACCATGAGATTATACCTTACCCAGTCAAATGGCTAAGACCAAAAGCTCAGGCAACAGCAGATACTAACTATGATATGAAGAAAGAACTCTCTTCCATTGCTGGTGGGATTGCAAGCTGGTACAATCACTTTTGAAATCAATGTGTCAGTTCTTTAGAAAATTGGCAATAGTACTACCTGAAGACCCAACTACACCACTCCTGGACATATACCCAAAAGATGTTCCAACATATAACAAGAACAAATATTTCACTATGTGCATAGAAGATTTATTTATAATAGCCTAGAAACTGGAAACAACCCAGATGTCTCTCAAAAGAAGAAGGGATACAGCAAAACCAGTACATGTTCACAATGAAATACTAATCAGCTATCAAAATGACAATTTCATGAACTTTGTAGGTAGAACTTTGTAGGTAAATTTATAGAAATAGAAAATATCATCCTGAGTAAAGTATCCCAGGCCCAAAAGGACATATATGAAACATACTCACTGGTGATTCGATATTAGCTCATAAAATCAGAATACCCACAGTACAACTCAAAGACCACATGAAATTTAACAAGAAGGGAGGCCAAAGTGTGGTTGCTTCAAACCCACTTAGAAGGGGGAACAAAATAATCACTGTAGGCCAAGGAAGGGAGTGAACTGGATGCAATAAGGTACAGGAAGGAAAAAGGGAGGAGGCAGAATCAAGTATGGAAAGAGACAAAAGAGAAGTCAAGAGGGCCAAAAGAATAAATTGAAATAAATAGCAGTAGGGGGTGAGGAAATTGGGGAACAACTAGAAAGTCCCAGAAGCCAGGTACACAAGAGGCTCCCAGGACTGAAAGTGTATGACATTAGCTGAAACACCCAACAGCAGGGAGATACAACCTGAAGAGACCACCTCCAGTAGATAGACATGTCAGTGGAGGGATGGGGCCATCTACCCATCTAAAATTTTTAACCAAGAATTGTCCTTGTCTATTAGGAAATCTAGGGACAAAAATGGAGCAGAGACTGAAGGAAAGGCCATCCAGAGACCTCCCCACCATGGGATCCATTCAATCAGCAATTTAACCCTGATAACACTGCAGAGGCCAAGATGTGCTTATAGAAAGGAGCCTGGTATAACTGTCCCTTGACAGGCTCTACCAGCACCAGACTAATGTAGATGTAGATACTCATAGCCAAAAATTGGACTGAACCCTTGAACCTTAATTGAAGAAGCATTAAATGAGTTGAAATGTATTGTAACCCCATAGGAAGAACTATAGTATCAATGAAGTGGAACCCTCAGAGCTCTAAGGGACTATATCGCCAATCAAAGATTATACATTGGTTCGTCCATGGCTCCTGCTACATATGTAGCAGAGGACTGCCTCATCTTGCATCAGTGGAATTGGAGCCTTTTGGTCTTGTGGAGGCTTGATGCCCCAGAATAGAGGGATGCTAGAAGAGTGAGACAGGAGTAGTTACTTGGATGGGGGAGCACCTCCTAGAGGCAAAGTGGAGGGGCATGGAGTAGGGAGTTTATGTAGTGGAGACCAGGAAGGGGGGATAACATTTGAAATGTGAACAAATAAAATTAATAATAAATAAATAAATAAATAAATAAATAAAGGCATTTCTTACTTGTGTTCTTATTAAAGTACGACTGATTTCTCCAATCAGTTGATTTCACAAACAACTTTAAGTTTACTAATTTCTGTTTGAAAATATACTCTTCCCTTATGGAATATAAGTTGTTATGAATATTTAAATTTCATACTTAGTAAAATTGTTGGTACACATACTTTATAACTCATATTCTTTTATTAAAGATATCTAAAGTTTTCAAAGAAGATTATAGGTGAAGCATATGAAAGCAGATACATTATTCTACCTGCTATTAACTTTATAAATAAATGGATAATAATTAGTACAAATACATATTAGTATAAAATATATATGTACATATGTTTACTATGATGATAATTGGGTAATAACAGGGAATTTTTCATATTTACTACAATAAAACATCAAAGCATTTAGGACAGCTACTCAACAAGTTATTTCTTTAATTATCTGTTCTTATAAAATATTAATTTGTCAAACTTGTTCCTTACAATTATTTCAATACTTTTGGCTTCAATGTTGGTGGCAAGAAGTCTGAGAAAATGATGATTCTGAGGAGAAAAGGGATAAGTTACAAGCATTACTACAATTTGACTATACCTAACTTGCTGACTTTCTTAAGTACACTGCCACATTGAGCTATGCCCTTCAGCAACAGTAATAGTAATTACTATATTTTATACATCTATCATTTGCTTTCACATGGTTTGTCAAATTTGTCTTTGAGATCTTTTCAAAAGAGATGTTTTAGTTAGGGTTTCAAATGCTATAAAGAGACACCATGACCATGGGAACTCTTATAAAGGCACACACTGAATTGGCCTTGGCTTACAGATTCAGAGGTTCAGTTCATTTTATCATGGCAAAAGACATGGCAGCAAGCAGTCAGAAATGGTGTTGGAGGAATAACAGAAATTTCTCCATCTTAATCTGAAGGCAGCTTAGAGAGGACTGTTTTCTAGGTAGAGGAGGAGTATTTTAAAACCTACCCCCACAGTGACAGACTTCTTCCAACAAGACCACATTTACTCTAACAAGGCCTCTCCTCCTAATAGGGCCATATCCTAGGTCAATCATATTCAAACTACATAACAAGTGAGTAGTAATGAGTTAGTACTAATAATATAAACATTTGTTACTTCCAAAGTATACTGAATATTGTGTTTATTGAATGTAAGTGAGTATGGTTATATCACTAATTATTAATAATATTAATATAGTGGTATTACATTGTTATAATAACCAGGAGTCATCTAGTGACATTTTTTTCAAGTGTATGTGTAGACAAGTGCTATGCTTTCATGTATGAATTTGTGTTTACAAGTATAAGCCTGTGCATATGGAGGTGTGCTTTTCATATATGTGCATGTGTGTGGAAGTCCCAAGTTGATATTGGGTTTTCTCATTGACTTTGTTTTATTTTATTATTTTATTTTATTTTATTTTATTTTATTTTTTTATTTTGTTGGTGTAATATATCTTAATGAATACACAACTCACCAATTCTTGTTAGTCTAGATTACCAGTACCCCTTGTTTCTGTTTTCCAAGTCCTGAGTTAAAGTTAAACAACATGCCTCCTCATATGTATGCTAAATAGTATAGCAGTTATTAGGCATATATCAATTATTATTTGGAATAATGAATATAAACATGAAAGCTCCGAAGGTAGAAGGTGGGGGAGAAACCTCTAAAATGTACCAGAGACCTGGCAGGCAAGAGACACTCAACACTCAAAGGGAGGGACTTTAGATGAAATGCCCAACAGTAGGAGAGGGAACTTACAGAGTCAACCTCCAGTACAAAGGTAGGACTTCAAGTGGAGGGATGGGGTTGCCATACCTCAGTCAGAAAACTCTAATCCAGAGTTGTTCCTGTCTAAAAGAACTAGATGAACAAAAATGGTGCAGAGACTGAGGGAAATGAGTTCCAGTGACTGGCCCAAATTGGGACCCATGTCTAAGGAAGGCTCCAAGGCCTGACACTATTACTGATGTTATGCTGTGCTTATAGACAGGAGTCTAGCATGGCTGCCCTCTGAGAGGCCCAGTAAGTAGCTGAAAGAATCAGATGCAGATATTTACACCCAACCAACAGACAAAAACTGAGGACTCCTGGGGTTGAATTAACAAAAGAATGGAAGAAGGTGAGGAGAAGGGCAACCCCAAAGGAAGACCAGCAATCTGAACTAACCTGGACCCCTAAGATCTCTCACACACTGAGCCACCAACCAGGCAGCATTCATGACCAAGTCCAAGCTCTCTCCATCCCTGACACATATACAACCGATGGTTGCCTGGTCCAGCCTCAGTGAGAGAAGATGTACCTAATTCTCAAGAGACTTGAGACCCCGAAGAATGGAGAGGCCGGTCAGGATAGTTTGGTGGGGATGAGGGACATTCTCTGGAGACAGGGGAAAGGAATGGGGTGAGGAACTGTAGGACAACAGAATTGGGAGGGGGATAATTACTGAACTATAAAAAAGTAGAGCAAAGATAGTAAAAAACAAGCAAATAAAAAGAAAAAGGTAAAAATTTTAAATTGTCAAATATTAATAGACACATAAAAATAGAGTAAGAGAGCTAACATTAATAGGCAATGTATATAGTCAACATATTAGATTTATATTACTATGTAACAAATTATGACAAATGCAGTATCTTGAAATTGAAATAATATATTGTCCTATTTTACTTTATTGTTTTTGTTTATTTTCGAGGGATTGTTTCCAGCTCCAGGAGACATTTCACAGCAACATAGAATTTGTGTCCTAATGCAGTAGAAAGTATTTCTCAGAAAGCTTTCAGCCTCAACAACCTGCAGAGCTAGAAAACCCTAATGTAAAAATAGGTAGCATTGCTAGCAAGCCAAAGAAGACCCAGTTTTTGACACACACACACACACGTGTGTGTGTGTGTTGGTGCGTGTGCATGTATGTACATATGCATGTGTATGTTTCAGTGTTATATGCATGTAGGCAGCTGTTCTAGAAAATACTTCATTCTGATTAACTTCAAAGAAAAGATTCTTCTAATAAGAAATTTTTCACCAGATTCTAATTTATTTTTCTCTTTTTCACCAGCAACTTTTTGCATGATAATGGATTACTGAGTGTCAATTACATAAAACTAGTAAATCTGTATTTTATAAAATTTGTAAGGCATATTTTTCTACTTTACCTACAAAGGAATGTCTGTTGTCAAAGAAATTGTCTTCAGAATTACTAAATTTAAACTGTGTTCATTCTTAAGAGGTACAAAAAGAATGGGAACATAAATTAAAACTAATATTTTCCTCCTGGTATTTATTTATATTTATTTAAAATAATTCTGCCAACAAAGATATAAAACTGCCAGGAAAAGTTAATTTTTATTTTTATACAACACCGTGAAATATTATGCATCTTGTTCACTTGGATGATTTTCCTTTCAAACCACAATGCTTTCAAGGAATAATGATGAAAAGTTCTCTGTGTGAGATTTATAAATACTCTTTTATAATTTTCCTCATAATAGTTTAAGGAAATATTTGCCTTTTGTCAGTGATATTGGTGAAACATTTCATAACATACAATACTTCCTATGAGTGTTAAAGAATGTAGAAAACAACTTTATGTTTTGTGTATAATCAACATTACCATATTTTGTTTGTCATTAAACAATAAATATTTTTTGGATCTGTCATCTTTTAAATTTAATAAGGATATGTTAGTGTTTCTGAATATATATATATATATATATATATATGTGTGTGTGTGTGTGTGTATACATATATATATACATATATATATATGTATAGATATACTCATTAAATGTATACATGTAAATATACATATATATATATATATACAATGTATTATGTTATAAATGTTATATATATTGTACTTAATAATTTGGTGAGTCTTAATATAATTATTTTAGAAAATATATTGACTTTATTATTTATTAGTTGAGAGTTACTTGTAGAAAACAAGCCTTTTATAAGGGATTATTTCCCTTTTCCACTTGTGTTTATTCATGTACCTATATTTTCTTTCAAATACTTATTTACACTTCTGTGCTGCATGAAAGATCTCAAAGCAACTAACTTATCAACAAAAATTAATTTTCTATACCTCTGAAGAATAGAAGCCCTCATATGATTATAGATACTTATCTCTTTGTTTCTTTGCACATAGCATTTCCTAGATCATTATGTCTTTATGTCTTTATTTATTTGAATAACATTAACCTGGATATATTGGTGTAAGCCAGTAGATACAGTACTTGGCTGGCTATGATAATTATCTTTGGCTTACACACAAGGAAAGGAGCATCAACTGAAGAACTTTTCTATTTGTCTATCTTATAGAATGCCTCCTGGGCATTTTGTTCTTGTTTTTGTTATTGTTGTTAATTAAGTTGAAAGGTCTAGCCCACTGTCAATGAAGTTACCATTTCAATTCTTAAATATGTGAGCCTAAGGTATGTGAAGACATTTGGACAAGAGTCTATGAGAAAGCTAGTAAATACTCTTTCCATGTGGTTTCTGATATAGTATCTGTTCCGTGTTCCTGCCTTGAGTTAATGATTTACCTTCTCTCCCTATTGGACTAGTAAATTTCCCTAATAAATTTTGTCCCAATAGTTTAAGTTCAAGTCAACCTAAGCTATACAAAGGCCTAGCTCAAAAAAAAAAAAAAAAAACACAAAACATTGAGGACTTTTTATTTTATAGCCTATGATGACTGAAAGAGGTAATAACCCCCCCCCCATTATGGGGTGATTCCAATTAAACTCATTTTATTTTTGTATTAGAAAACATTTTAATAAAACATCTATAATACCTATTTTCTACAATGAATTATATGAGGTATCTAATGTTAGTTAAGTTAGTTATCACTGCAAACATTTTCTTCTTTAACCAGTCCTCCCATCTACTTCACAGTAAATACTTTCTAATTCATTATTTTAATTTCTCACTTCATAAATCTGTACTCTGGCTTCATTTCCTTAAAATATACTGGCATGACATCATCCTAGATTCTGGCTCACTATGTTCCAGTATATGGTTCTATACCAATGTACATACAGTAAGCTCTGAGTGATCTCTGTGGGTTAAGAATGACAATAGAAATCCCTTGATTATATGATGAAAATGTAATCGTGTGTGTATGGGGGGATATTTGGAAGAAAGAGAAGGAAAATGGATTTCATCAAAACTATATATGTATGAAATTATCAGTGAAAAATACTAAGTTTAAAAAGCAATCATTAATTTGCAGTACTATTTTTAAAATAATAAAAACTTAACTTGTGCATTTACAATTATTCACTCAGTGTATAGAATGGAAATATACCAGGGAGAAGTTTAGTTTGGTTATATGGCAGAGTCTCTGACTTTTTCTCTCTCCCTTTAGTGTGCTCTCTCTCTAAATTTACACTATGATTTACATAGTGACTCTACTATTCTATAATATTACCAATACTGTATGAATATTCTGGTTTTCTACCATACCCCCCAGCATGTGTGGTACATTACTTTGGTATTCTGACTGGGGTAAGATAAGATCTCAAAGTTGTTTCTAATTTTTGTTTACTCAATTACTATGAACAACGAATATTTTGTTTCAATCTTTCTTATCCATTTTTCTTCCTTTATAACTCTTGCTTCAGGTCTCATGCCCATTTTTGAATGAGTCTTTTTAAGTATTTATACACACACACACATACAGAAAGACACACACAGATGTACACACAGACACATACACACACACACACACACACTCAAACACACAGACACACACACACACACACATATATAAAATTAATCTTGTGTAAGATGTATAACTGCCAAAGATTCTTTCTATTTCTATAACCTTTCTCTTTGGCATATTGATTATTTCTTTTGCTGTACAAAGTCCTTTCAATTTTATGAAGTTCTTGATGTGAACAGTCAGCTTTTTGTATCTTGGTTTGTAGACTGAATAATCTTGAATTAACTCTGCAAAGGATTCTACAAGTCTTATTTACTTTCAACTTCTATAAATATCTTGTATCTATCTAATAAGTATTATTTTTCCAGTAATAGCTTTCATGAAAAATTACTAGCTTAAAAAGTATATTCCTCAATGATTTTTTCTAAATTTGATTGTTTAACCATTTATGTGTACCCTTGTGGGTAAAAACACGCATGGGGGTGGGGGGAGGGCAGCTCAGGAGTGCCAGCGGACCTTGTTGGCGGCAGAGTCCCAGAGCAGTAGTTGAGACGGCCTGCGGGGACATGACAGCGCAGGAGGAGGAGGTGGCCTGTGGGCCTTCTATCTGGTGGGTTCCCACATACACGAGAAAGTCCCAGGCCCAGAAGACACATGGAGTCCAAGATGAAAGTTTTATTGTCCATGACGGTAGATTTGGATCTGGATGTGAATGTATGTGCACCCCCCCAGAGCCTGGGGAGGGCTGGCTTATATAGAGGGTGGGAAAGAGGAGGGACCAGGGAGGAAAAACTTAATTACCTAGGCCCCCGGCCTTATTAATATGTAAATCTCTCAAAGCAGAGGCCTGTTAGTCACACCCAGTTCCTGTGTCTTACCTGACTGATGGTATAGGTGAAATGGAGATGAGATCACGTGTTAGGGCCCAGGGTTCCAGGCTCGTGCCAACACAAGATGCCCTTCTACAGCCCAACATACGCTGGTGGGTGCACATCTATGAGTGTGTGTTGGGTGTCGTATTTGTGTACATTGCCTTTTGTGTGGCATTCAGAAGACAACTTGCAGTTATTGATTCTTTCATTATGCTATATTGTCCTAGGGAACAATGTCAGATCTGCAATCTTGGTGGCAAGTAATTTTACTCACTGAACTGTCTTCTTAGCTCTTTCATTAAATTTTGGTCCTATATATTATTTAGCTTGAAACTGTGCCAGTTATGTGTACACTGTATTAACTTCTGTGAATTTAAATGAGAAGCTACCTGCCCGTACCCAGAAACTGGGTCCACTTTTTACTCATTACTCATGGCCCTCACAATCATTCTACCCTCCCTAATTCACCTTGAGCCTTGAATCTTGGGGGATATATATATGACTGAGTATTAGCATCTGGAATATTCAAAGAATTTTAAGATATAAATTTCCAAATAGCAAACAAAAGAAGAATATTTTTAGAGAGCAAACTGAACTAAGAACTGAGCAGAGACTTTTAAAAGATCAAATATGTACAATTTATATTTGGCTTTTTTGTTTTGTTTATTTTGCTGGTTGTTTGTTGTTGTTGTCATTTAATGTTAAACATCTCCAGCTATTGGGAAAATGTAAGCAAAAATCACTCTGAAATTTTAACTTGCCCTGGCTAGAATGGTTAAGACCCACTCCCCCCTCAAAAAAAAAAAGCCACCAGAAACTAATGCTGATATATATGGAGTGAAAAGCAAATACATATGATTACTGGTGGGATTGAACACTTCTATATCCACTAAGAAAATCAGTGTGAGTTTTCCTCAAAACGTAAAAGCAAATATACCACATGATCCAACTTTACCACAATTGGGAATATTCCCAATGGACTCTATTTTTTGTTTTTTAGAGATGTATACTTATCCATGTTCACTACTGAGCTATTCACAGCACCTAGAAAGTATAAATAGTCTATAAACCCATCAACTGGTAAATTAACAATAAATATTTGGAATATCTCACAATGGAAATTTATATCACAAAACTGGCATTGATATGTACTATGTCCTCTGCATAAATATTATTCTTCTTAGATTGCTATTTTCATGGGACTCCTAATATTAAAAGTACAGGTGTCTCTGAGTCTTTCAAATGCTTTTTCAACTCTGTTCCTCATACTGAGTTTGTTTTCCACTTCTCTGATATGAGGACTTGTAACTAGTCTTATTGTATCATGTTATGCCATATTCACCTAATATCCCTGGTGTACCTGTGTTCTCCTGAAGGGAAATGCAGGGGGAGTGGATCTAGGGGAGAAGGGTCAAGATGGGGCAACTGAGAGAAGTAGACTGAGAAGCAACTCTGGTCATGATGTGTTATATTAGAATACTTTATTTAAAGAGGAAAGTTTTTGAGAAAATGAAACTAAGAGTAATTAAGCCAGACACTGACAGATAAACATTGTATGTTTTCTCTCACTTAAAGGTGTTACTGTTGAATGTCTAGATGTATTTGTTCCACTTTAAATATACCAAGAAGTCGGAGAATTATAAAGGGGCCATAGTGAGAGTGCATTTAAAGGGAAGGAGGCTAAAACACAGTAGTAATAAAGAGTATCAAAGGAATAAAATTTGCTAGATTTAATGGGCAGGGTACATAAGGCAATTTCAGTAAGTTTTCTAAATGTGAGAAGTTTCCTAAGATACACACACACACACACACACAGACACACAGACACACAGACACACACACACAGAGAGAGAGAGAGAGAGAGAGAGAGAGAGAGAGAGAGAGAGAGAAAGCGTAACTTTATAATAGGACAACAATATTTTTATTAGATGTCACATGTTAACAAATAAAAAGCCCAGTCCCAGGACTGAGTTGCCTCCTTTAATCTGGTTAGTTAATGAGTAAATGAGGCGCTATAGACATAAAACATCACAGTCACCCCTAATGTTCTTGGATATCCTAATAATTTGATAATCAGCATGCATTGTTAAAGATACTTTAGTCATAGATCATAGAAAAACTAAGTAGCTATTCACCTGAAAATAGTTTAGCTTCAATGGTGTTGAAAACTACTGTTTATACTACCTGAGAATTAAATAAGTTCTGAAGCTACATTAATGACCAGCATCGTAAGAAATGCCTACTTATAAAACAGTGGCACAGGCATGATAAAAATTACCAGTACTTTTCTGATTAAGTTTAAGTTCAATCTTACAAGTTGAAATCTATATTTGGTATTTTTATAAGTGGTACAAATATATGGCTAGACAGGACTTATGGCCTAGGAGAAAATCAATTATTATTACTTTATTAAAAAGACAAAGTATTGAACTGATTCCTAGTAACATATCATAAAATTCATGCTTTTGCATCTCTCAATTCTGATTTGTTACACTTCATTCTGAAATAAATGAGTATAGAGACCCACAAATGATAAGTTTGCTTCTAACAATAAGCTTTGGAGATCTCAGTCATATAAGAACATCTATAAAAGCAGATTTTAAGCATCCTCTGGAACTTGAAGAATTTCAGGATCTGAAAGAGATTTCATGTATTTCTGCTTATTTTACATATTTGATCATAAAATTCTATGCAAAGGCCTAAGGAAATGTGGAATGAATTTTATTTATATACTATACTCTGAAGTTTATTCTCTTTGTATAATCATACTCTAATGGATTAAAAGACATTCCAAGGGGGCTGGAGAGATGGCTCAGTGGTTAAGAGCACTGAGTGCTCTTCCAAAGGTCCTGAGTTCAATTCCCAGCAACCACATGGTGGTTCGCAACCATCTGTAATGGGATCTGATACCCTCTTCTGGTGTGTCTGAAGACAGCTACAGTGTAGTTACATAAATAAAATAAATTTTACAAAAAAGAAATTCCAAGAATTGTCAATGGTTTTATTTTAAAATCACACCATGGTCCTTAATAATAAAATGCATCATAACCCATTTACAACCATTTTTGTGAATAAACACATGGTAGTGAAACAACAACATGAAACAACATGAGAGGAACTTTAATTCAGCAATAGTGTTGCTCTGGCAAGGGGTCACATCCAAAGATCTTCTACATCTCTGTGATCAGACTGGAGTGCAGACATGTCCTGGATTACAGAAAGATCTGACTAATGCCCTTAAGATCCACCTATAAAGTAAAACTTTGTTGTAGTCATGTTTTGAAATAAAGTTTAATAGAGAGGCAGACAAAATGGTGAATGCAAGAAAATGTTAACCGAATGAGTCAGAGATAGAATATACCCAATTCTCACAAGAACATCACAGGAAGGAAAAGCTATTTAAGAGCAGCTCAGGAAGAGTGTGATCAGTTGGGAGTCAGTGCTATGAATGTAGAGGAGTGGAGTTGAGTTTGTTAATTAGTTCATGCAATTCAGTGCAGGTCAGTATAGCAGTTGAACTCTGATCAAAAGAAGAAGCCAGAAAATTATCATAAATTGCCACAGTTAGTTTGAAGCCAAGGAGAACACTTCAGTGAGAATCTGTGTCATGCACCTTAGAGAGAAGTTTGAGCAAGAACCACTGAATTGAAACAAATAGGTAGAGTTCAGAAAGAACTTGAATGGGTGAACTCATTCTGCAATAATACTGAGACCCAACAAATACAAAAGATAAGAGAAATATACCTTTATGCAAGACAGTCTCTGAAAACATTGAGGAAGATTTAATTTCATTTTAAAAATGTAATTACTTTTTCAACACATTTACTAAATGCACAATCATCAAAAGACAATTAGGAATACAAAATGCCACAATTATTAGCAACATAGATTAACAATGATATTCATAAATAGGTGTGCTACAATCTATATCTGTATTTACTTCCTAATATATTGATGTTTAGAAGGATGCAAAACATCTATTAGACACAAAAGCAAATTTAAGGCCTGAAAACTGTCATCTTGAATTTTCAAAATACCAAAGTGTATGCTGTTGACTACTAAGACCTTAGTAAAGACAGAAGTGAGGAGATAAACAGGAAACTGATAAAATCCTTAGTATGATTACTTTCATATAATCACTGACCTTTTAACATCTAGGGAAAAGAAAAGTGCTTCTAGATTATTTGATGCCACATGTATGAAATATTTTCTCACATGATGATAACATAGAGTCTTAAAAAGTAAAACTTAAGATAAACTATTGTAGTAGAAAGTACAAATAGAACCCAAATCAAACAACTTTGTTGGGAAATATCAGAACACTCTTTGATGTTTTACCTGTGTTTCACACTCACTCGCCCTCTGTATCCTAATGAGAATGAAAAATCTCATAAAATATTATGACTTGCTACATATTCTTTGTCTGACTTTTCCGGTCTGTTAATAAGTTAACCTACTTCCTTCAAAGAATGTTGGGAGTTCTGTCAACTTTTTTTATGATGAAAAACCACGAAATGTAGATATAAAAAAATTAATCAGAATCCTTGCCATGTTATTTTAAAATGTTCCCTATAATAAAATTCAAATTTCACAACTCACTATGGCTGATAATTTTTTTTGCAAATGCTACTGAGAAAGCATGCAAGAGATTATATATTCTCGTGAAAGATGCTTCTTACACTGAAAATTATTGTCAAGTAATAGATCTTCATTGGTTATGTTTAAATTTTAGACCAAGGATTCTCGTTCAGACTTTTCAAATGTCAGCCTTTCTTCATCTGATATCTATAGTACATACAAGAATTTGCTATTTATATTTTACTCAGTTTTTATTGTAGCATACATAATTTTCAGTTTATATTTTAGTATAAATACAGAAGTAAAACACCAAGTAAACTAACTTAGTTCAGTATTGTCAAACTCTATCCTTATACTTGAATATATTTTTAATCCATAAAAAATTATTTTTACTGATAAAATAGTTCACATGATGCTAGAGGACCATTAATATGAATGTAATATATTAATTTATCAAGTAACAAATACATAATTTAAATTTTTAAATTACAAATAGTTTTACATGTAATTAGAAATTTGGATTTTAAACAGCTTCATTAGCTAAAAGTCTAGTTGTTCACTAATGGAGTCATTAGAAAGTTCACAGTGAGAGAGAATGGAAAGGAAGGTCAATTGAGGATAAGGATTAGAGGAAGGTATGTTTTATTTTGTCCCTCTTTCATCCTAGTTCACTGCCTACCATAAGTAGAGTGCCTCTCCTCTACCTAATATGCACTATTCATCATGATACGCTTTCTTCCACTGACCCAGAAACACCAGAACACAGACACTGCGGCCTGGAAGCATTCAACTAGATTTCCAATAAATCTTTTTCCTTATTAAATGTTTGTACATATTATTTTCACATTACTGAAAACTAAAATATATAATATTTTAGTTCTATAATAGGAATGAAAATTTTGTTGAAGATGGACCAGTGATTGTCAAGCTCATAAATATGAACACCACTATAGAGACTCAGATAATTTCTAGTGTAATTTTAGAGATAATAAAAGTATCTTGGCAGGAGAAAATAAGACGTAATTTATTTAATAAGGTGACTAATTTTATTACTATTTTCTGATATTATACAGTATAATTCAAGTAAAATTTTATTTCATTCATATCAATACAATTTGATATACATGTTGCATGTTTTAAATGCAAGTTCAAAGTAGGGTAATGGATAAGGGAAAATGATATATGTGATTCAAGAGTCATGTAATTAATAAAACATCAAATGCTGGTATATCACAAGAATGAAATTTTACTCAGCCATAAGGACATACAGAGTTCTCATCAACAAAAGAATCATCCTGCCCCCAAAAAATCTTAAAGCTATATATATCGAATACTTATATTAACACAGTATTCCTGAAATGACAGTATTATAAAGTGAAGAGAGTTAACGAATATAAGATATTAAGGACAAACAGAGGGAGGATTTGGTTACAGAGTGGTAGAAGCTGGAATCTTTTATATATCTTACTGTTGTAGGTTATATTCCTGGTAATATTCTTTCCAAACTGGAGCATTTCCTCAAGAGAGAATATGGAGCTCGTGAGCCACTAATCATAAACAACAGGTCAAAAATCTGGAAGAACAGAAACATAGGTTATTGAGGACTTCTGCCCAGCAGTATAAAAGGGAATAGCCAGTAGCTGGTCATAGAGACTGAACAGTCAACTGTAGAATGATGTTCAAATTAGGGAGCTGTCCACAATTCACATGAAAAGAGATCTCCATGATTTCAGTATTTTCAGGATTGTGGCAGCCTTTCTAGTGATGAACTGGTTTTGATTCATCACTGTTCCTGGTAAGTTACTCCTCAGGAATACTCCTTTTAGGAACCCCAATAAAATGTCCCATTCACCAAATGGGGCATAAGTGCAATCATTACTTTGGGCTGTCAGAGATATTCTTTCCAGACTCAGTATAAACTTATGTTACATATTCCCAGAAAAATTCTGGCACACAGTATTTGCTATGATTATGTTTAAAAAAATTGATGGATACAGTAAAAACACATGCATAAATAAATCTACGTAAGTCACATGAAGCAGGAAAAAAATGGATTTACTAAAAGTGTTCAATAATTTCTCCTTTTAGCACTGTGCTACATGTAAGACAGAAGCTACTACTGTATGAGATTTTCAAAGGGTACTAAGGAATTCTCAATTGTGTGCTTTGAATGTACATGTAACTATAGATATGTGCTAATCTTTTATGGGCGTACATGTGCACATGAAAGTTGTGGACAGGGCTTGAAATGAACATGTTCTGTAATTACTTGCCATCTGAAGGTTCTGAGAAAGAACTTAATCTGGAGCACATTTTTTCTGCTGGGAATTTTTGAAAGTGAGTTACAAACAAACTTACGGTGTTTTTTTGGGCATTTAAATGGGTGGTAGGGATCTAAATTCATGCTTATATGTAACTTTAGCAACAGAACAATAAAGGGAATATATATATTAATTATATTAATTATATTAATATATATATATAATTATAATTATATTTCTTCCTGACAGAGACTTGTTATCTAGTCCTAAGTGGCCTGGAACTTGCTGTTTAGATCAATCCATAGTAATTTAAAGATTAAAAGTTTAAAACCAAAATGCATGCATTTATATTAAAATAGTATGTGTATATATTTTATATTCTTTATAAAAGGATTTTTGAAAAACTAAAAACTCTCCTCAGAAATTCTTTAATGTTAATGAACCTCACAGTTACTGCAATGTCAAACCACACTCTATAATTCTATTGACTGTACCAGAGTAATCATTTGCAAAATTACCAAAAGGATTAATGATTCTTCATTTGCTAAGAGAATTATGAGTGATGTTTTCAATATTAACTTAAAAACAGGTTTAAATGCATAATTTGGATGAACTAATGAGTAACTTTGTAGTTAAATCAGAAAACATATACAATCCATCTATATGTCACCCTATTACTAATAAATTTTAAATACTGTTGTTATGCATTCTGTGTTTAAGTTAGTATTTAAAATTTATTAGTAATATATTATATTATTAATCATGAGTATCTCATGATCATTCTAACATGAGACAGTCATAATAAAGGAAATATACCAGCTATGCCACTATCCACTCCAGTCTGGCCCCATTCTGTCAAACTGCCAGCTTGCATTTTTCCCAAGCACGCCATCTGTTCATTCATGCTTGTTCCACTGTCTGTTCTCTTTCTCTTCCAGCCTACATTAATGCTGCAACTGGAAAACAATAGACACTTTTACATTTTAAAACTGACCAGATAACTCAAAGGCTGGGCAAATCTTTCTGTCCCATCTTTCTTGGCCTCCACAGGCTGCAGAGGCAGCAAACTATAGGTTTCAGTGCCCAAAGAAACCTACATGTTTCAACTTTTTTGTCATGCCTGCACCTGGTCTGACTCTAATCCTCTTTCTTTCTTTTCATGTCCTGCCCAGAAAGACCATATCTTTGCCTAGTGATCGGCTCTGCCCTCTTTATTACCCAATCAACAAGTAGAAAAATAATTAGGGGAACTCCTGCAACAGAAAGACCTAAAGAAGAATGCTGTAAGATTCTGTAGACTATCTTACTTCAGTTTCTGTGTACAATTATACATAAATATTTCAAAGAAAGCAATGATATGAAGAAGGTTGTTTGAGTTCAGAAAAGTATGGTCAGAAAAACATATAAATAAATGCCAGTAAGAACCTACTAAATACTAATAAAGTAGCTCCTTCTGAGAATTTTCTCATGAAAGATCAATTTAAACAGAATTGCCTGGCATGGTGTATAATTATATAGAGGAAGTATGAAGCAAGACAGAAGGCCATATCCAGATACAATACACACTGAGTAGACTGGGTTCTACAGCTACAATCTGACATCCAACAAGAAAAAGAATATCTTATAAATTGAATGTAAAATTTTAACACAAGGGACATGAAATAATGTTCAAGAACAATCTAGGAAACAAATTGCATCTGAGGTAAAAAGCACTCTGCTTTGTTTTTTGCTAGAAGCACCATCAAAGTTCTCCACGACATTGTTCACCAGGGGTCATTCTTCTGATTATGTTCATGGGCAAGCCCAATACTCCCCAGTGAGCTCTCTTCAATAAGTATAACCTTGCCAAATAAAATGGTTTCTTTGCTTGGAGGGACCACTGCTTTTCAGACTAAGTCTGATGATGATCAACTTATGCTTTGGTGACTCTTTTATCTCTTTCTTAGAAATGTTTTTGTTTTGCACTCATCAAGATATCATGCACTTTAATTCATTTGCACTGTGATAGGGTTAGCTATTTCTTAAAATACATGGATGTGAATATCCGAAACATTATTCAGTGAGAAACAACATTACCAAATATCTTAAATCCTCAAATCTAAGTTATTCTCATGGAATTATAAAACATTATAGAATTGGTTATTATCATTTAGTAGGCCTTTTTGACAGTGTTCAATACGTGTTATCTCATTGAAATATGTGGTTATGGCTTTTACATGTGAAAGAGGATAATAAATTGATTCACAATAACATATAATCTTTTGAAGATAGAATTACAGCAACTGGACAAAAATGAACACTACAGTAAAAAAAACTACAATAGTATCAAACAGGCTGAGAATACCCTAGATACACTCTGAAATATTTGTTTCGTAAAAGGAAAACTGACATGAAAGTCAGGCTTATGTAAAGATACTCATGACATAACAGACTAAGTCAAAAGACTGGAATTAAGTCCAAATTATGAAAGTAATCTATCTCACATACAGTCACCAAACCCAGACACTATTGTGGATGCCAAGAAGTGCAGGCTGAGAGCTGTCTCCTGAGAGGTTCTGCCAAAGCCTGACAAATACAGAGGCAGATGCTTACAGCCAACCATTGGAATGAGCATGAGGTCCCCAATGAAGTAGTTAGAGAAAGAACTGAAGGAGCTGAAGGCATTTGCAACCCTATAGACAGAACAACAAAATCAACCAACAAGACCACCCAGAGCTCCCAGGGACTAAACCACCAACAAAAGAGTAAACATGGAGAGACCATGGCTCTAACTGCGTATTAGCAGAAGTTGGCCTTGTCGGGCATCAATGGCAGGGAAAGCTCTTGTTTCTGAGAATACTCAAAGCCCCAGTGTAGGGGAATTCCAGGGTGAGAAGGAGGGGGTATGTAGGGAACACCCTCGTAGAAGCAGGGGGAGAAGGGATGGGATAGGAGATTTCCTTGGGTGGACAGAGAAATGAAATAACATTTGAAATGTAAATAAAATCATATCTAATAAAAAGAAAGAAAGAAAAAAGAAAGATATCATTGCTTTGCCTGAGTCATTATCAACTCATTTGATAATGTTGTGGAGCATGATTCATTGACAGATATTTAGCAATGACTAATTACAGAATATGAATACAGAAACAAAAGGAGCTCATAATTGATCCAATTCAAAGATAATATTTTTCATAAGAAAAATACATATGATAATACTTTTAAATTTAAAAATATTTGTATTATATCTTTCTAAATGCCATTACAAGGGCTTACTAAAAAATAGAAATTATGTACGTTCTAGAATCTAACTTAAAATCTTTATTGTCAACCTATTTCTTCAAGTGTTCAGATATGATATTTTACACTTTATATTTGTCACAACTCCTCCATTATCAGGCTCTATTTTTGCATACATTTCCAAAAATAGTAACAATAAAATTTTCTGAGTGTTTCAACCCAAAATAAAACAGTAGTAAGTGTTGGATGATATAGCAAATTAGGTACATTCAAATGGGTTTCTAGGACTGAAAAGATGAGTCATTGGTTAAAACAAATAAACAAACAAACAAACAGCCCAGATAGCTCAGATATTGGGACTACAGACAAAATAGCAAATCTTGCTGTACTTCCTTCCTTCCTAAGGTCTTATTTTTAGTTCCCCTTTATTTATTACTTTCTTTGTGTGGTAATTTTACAAAGACTTAAAGAAATGGCTTACACATTGTAAAAATAATTTGTATAAACCTAAATCTGTATTCCAAGGCCACAGCTACTTAAAATGATTTAGAATAAACTATTTCTGGAAAGTCATAAACAGATTAAAATATATGTCAATATGTCAATTGAACAAAACAGATTTAAGAAGGAGAGAGAGAAAAAAAGCTAAAGAAACAGAGGACAATAGCAGGAGATAGAGGCAGAAATGTAGGAGGAGCTAAGGTGGGAGGAGTAAGGAGAAGAAGAGGAGGAGTTGGGAGAGGAAGATAAAAAAGGAAGAGGAGGAGCTAGAAGGCAGAGATGTAGGAGGATAGAGAACCACACAGGTATGGACAGAACTCGTGGGGAACAACTTATAAACTTATAATCAGGTTAGCTAATTGGGATACAACTCTCTTTGTATGGGCATCTTGTTATTGATCATTATCAAACATATAAAGCCTTTGATTCATCTATAAGAATTAGAGTCTCATTCTCTTACTGAGCCCGCATGGATGGCGGAATGGTCTGGGCAATGCTCAGCCTTGTGGAGACAGCATGGAAGATTGGCAGAGCCGTCTCTCATGCTGGCATCTAGTGGGTGGCAGGGCTGGTGTTTCTGGTGGGCTGGTTCTAGCTGCAGCACGCGTGTGGCCTCAGGCCAAGAAACATGACGCCTGGGCTAGGCAGAGCTGCTGTCGCTTATATAGTCAGCCTGAGCCAGAGGCCAATTTAATTATTTACCTCAACACAGAAATATGCAGACAAAAATCAAAATATATAAAAAATACAGTAAGTTTGAAAACTTACTGATAAGGAAAATAATACAGTTTGTATATGCTACATTCCATATGATGCTAGCCATATGCTAGTGAACTAAATAGTATATAAGAGAGTATTAAGTGTAATCTGCTCAAGGATGAATAGTTTGAGTGCATGGAATTTTATGGCAGTAATTTTCTAAACAAAGGTACAGTAGATGTTTGTTGAATTCTATATTTTTTGTGGTACATGACTCAAAAAATGAAACAAAGTATTGACAATGGACAACTTATTGGTAAGAATGTATCAGTGCATGTTCATCAATTATGAAAAAGCACTACCCCAAACAGCAGATATTAACTATACCCTTCATTGGGGATATATAAAAATGATACTTTCTATTCAACTTCTCAGAAAAGAAATGTCCCTAAAAATCATTCAAGTAAGAAATTAGATATTTTTCTTGAATATAAATAATCTAAAACGATTTTAAAGAGTAAAACAACTTACAGTCATTAAACAACAGTATACATAAATATGAAATACATTACAATGAGAAAAAAATTGACATATAAATGTGTGACATGAAAACTATGAATTTGTGCTTTAACCTGCCATTACCAGAGAAGCTTCCTTCTATAACTGATCCATGGTCAAACATTTTGCAGAGCAAGAGACATTGGAATGGTCTGCCCTAATGTGATGCCTTCATCAAGTCCTTCCCTAAGGGCTCAGCCAACACTATGAAAGAGGAGACAGAGACAGTGTAAAATCCAGGGATGGGAAGATACCAAGAAACTAATGTCCTTTAAACCATCAAGACTGACACACAGAACACACAGACTGGGGCAGTATGCACAGAGCCTGAACTATCTCCACCAGATGGGGTTCTAGAGATGAGTGAAGAAATAGACACATGCCCCAATTCCTAACCCAGATGCTATCTCCAATTGATAACTACTTGTAAATGAATATTTAATTTTCACCAATACAGTCTTTTTGGAGAATCAAACTAGCCTTAAGGGTACAAACTCAATGACAGCTGTGGTAGTTCCCTGGAACATAAAGTCATGTCAGTGCTTTTCAATTTTTTAAAATTAACTTTATCTATCTATCTGTATACATGTATGTATGTATGTATGTATGCATGCATGTATTTATGAATGTATGTATTATGTTACTTCTCTTTTTTGACCCAAATGTTCTTTGCCTATTTATTTTGGCTTCCAATCTATTGTTTTAGTAAGTATGCAAGTGAGTAAGTCTCTCATTCTAAAACTTTCTCTAGGGTGTTGTAGTTTCTGTTTTAACTAATTTTATTTTGATTGATTATTATCCTTTAGAGGCATGTTTGTTTTCTAATGAATGACTAAAAGGAGGTGGATCCCGGTTAAAAGGGAAGTGGAAGGAAGTGAGAGGAGGAGAGTGAGCAGAAACAAAAGTGAGGATCTGTCATGTGGGAACAAATCATCTTAAATTTCAAAGGTTTCATTTTGATTCATAAGGAAACAATATAACAAAAGAAAAAATTTCAAATATACAGAAAAAATATATTTACAAACACATGTGAGTGAATGTTTAACAAGTTTAAAACCTTGGACATTTAATTATGCCTACAGACCAGACAAGGGAACTGAATATTAAACTCTGTAATATTCCTCGAGGCAGTAGAGTAACAAATCTAGTGATTAGTAGTTTTAAACAACAATAATAATTATCTTAATACCATGAAAAGCAAAAATAAAAACGTAATCATTTTTTGACCTTCTAATCAATAAATGGTTATTAGTAAGACAAACGAAATGTCACCAAAAATTCAGACATACTAGTCACTCTTCAATTCAAAAGGGTACAACAGTAATAGAGAAAGGAAGATTTGGTAGCCTGATCTCATAGGTAATGAGAGGTAATAATTACTTATCATATAAAATCTCTTTTATATAGCTAATAAAATGAACTAAAAAGGAAAATTATAACAATAATACAACACAAAAATATTAGAAATGACTAAAATGATGATAATTAACTACAATTAAAGACACATATGTTATCACCAAAATTTGTAAAGCATAAGTAATAGAAAAATGTTTTGGAGACACAGAGAAAATAAATAACAGTTATATAAAAGTTATAAAGGGTTATATGCCATTATCAGCAAAAGCAACACATACAGGAATCCTCTTCCAACAAAGCCATGTCTAGGATACATTAAAATATACCAGCACACGGAAAAATTTTTCTGAAACATAGGTGCTTCATTGTTTAAACTGAGAAGGAAAGATATACCTGAAAATAGAGAAATGCTGATATGTCAGATGGTGATAATAAATAATATTTGAATATGAAAAAAGTATCACAAGCATAAATATATATGAAGTTTTGATAAACATATTCATTTTAATAGTGATTAGATATTTATCACTTCCTATGTGATATGCTAGTCTTCACAAACAGTGTATGGTGATATCATTGGGACATCTGTCAGTCACATAACCAGAAAAGCAAGTTTATGAAAACATTAAAATAATTATTTCATTTTTTGAAATATTTAAAATTTATATTGTTTGCACAGTTCTTTGACATGAAAATAAGCTTCAAGATTTGCAAGATGCAACTTGTATAGGAGTAAATATGTGAAATGGATGTAACTAAAAAATATCATCCTGAGTGAGGTAACCCAATTACAAAAGAACACACATGGTATGCATTCCCTGATAAGTGGATATTAGCCTAAAAGCTCTCAATACACAAGATATAACTCACAGACCACATGAAGCTCATGAATAAGGAAAAACCAAAGTGTGGGTGCTTAGGTTCTTCTTAGAAGGAATAACAAAATACACATGGGAGCAAATACAAAGACAAAGTGTGGGCAGAAACTGAAGTAAGGACTGTCCAGAGACTGCTCCACCTAGGTATCCATCCCATGTACAGTCACCAAAGGCAGACACTCATGTGGATGCCAGGAAGTGTATGCTGACAGGAACATGATATAACTGTCTCCTTAGAGCCAGAGCCTGACATATACAGAGGCAGATGCTCACAGCTAACCATTGAACTAATCATGGGGTTACCAGTGGAGAAGTTAGAGATTAGATTGAAAGAGCTGAAGGGGTTTGCGGGCCCCATAGGGAAAGCAACAATAGCAATCATCCAAAGCTCCCAGGGTCTAAATCACTAGCTTGGGAGCAAATAAGAAGGGTCCCATGACTCCAGCTGTATATGTAGGCATAGAGGGCCTGTTAGGCATAGGTGGGAGAGGAAGTCTCATGGCCTCATGAAGGCTGGATGCCCCAGTGTGTTAGGGAATTCAATTGGAGGGCAGAGTTGAGGATGGGTAGGTGGGAGGGGCACATCCTCATAGAAGCAGGAGGAGGGAGAATGGGATAGGGTGTTTATGGATGGGTGGGGGGAAATGAGGAAAGGAGATAACATTTGAAATGTAAATAAAATATCCAATAAAGGAATTAATTAAAAAATAAAATAAATGCAAAAAAGAACTATGTTGTGTAAAAAAAGTATTCACAAGAATAAATGGTCAAATTATTAATATTTACCAAACTTTGCTATATTTAAAGTCCTTTTAAAAATCAAATATTGGGATCGTCCAGTCTGGGCCCAAGCATAAAGGTCCCAGGTGGCAGCTCTATACCCAACCTCAGAAAACAGAGAGAAAGAGGGCCTCCCAGGAGCTTTAACTCAGGCAGCATCCCAGGTAAGGAAAAAGCAACACTTGCTCCAAACAGGGGGTAACCGGGACCCACTGGAACCCAGGAATTTACTCCTGGCTCAGAGAGTGGGCTCCATCCAGTCTGGGCATGAGCACTCAGCAGATCCTGGGAGTCAGCTCTGCACTCAATCTCACAGAAACCAGAGGAAGTCGGGCTCTAAGGAGCTCTAACCCAACCAGTATCTTAGGCTAGGAAGTGGCATTATTTGCCCCAAACAGGGAGTAACAGGGACCCACTAGGACTCAGGAATTCACTCCTGGCCCAGAGCGCAGGTTTCTTCCAATCTGGGCCTGAGCAGATCCCGGGAGTCAGGTCTGCACTCAATCTCTCAGAACTCAGAGGAAGTGGGGCTGCCAGGAGCTCTAACCCAAGCAGTATCTTAGGCTAGGAGGTGGCAATACTTGCTCCAAACAAGGAGCAACTGGGACCTACTGGGACCCAGGAATTCACTCCTGGCCCAGAGTGCAGGTTCCTTCAGGTCTGGGCCTGAGCACTGAGAGATCTTGGGCCTCAACTCTAACCCCAGCAGCAAAACCCATCCCAAACAGTTCTGATACAACCAAGATAATTGGAAAGACAGTCTCCAGTCAGAGACAGTACAGATAGCACAAAGGTGATCCAGATGGTGAAAGGCAAGCGCAAGAACATAAGCACAGGCAACCCAAGGTACTTGCCATCATCAGAACCTAGTTCTCCCACATTAGAAAGTCCTGAACTCCCCATATTACCAGGAAAGCAAGAACCAGATCTAAAATCACTTCTAATGATGATGATAGAGGACTTTAAGAAGGACATAAATAACACTATCAAAAAAATTGAGGAGAACACAGATAAACAGGATGAAGTCCTTAAAGAAACACAAAAATCATTTAAAGAATTACAAGAAAACACAAACAAAAAGATGAAGGAAATGAACAAAACCATCCAGGACAAAAAATGGAAATAGAAACAATAAAGAAATCACAAAGGGAGATTACTCTGGAGATAGAAAACCTAAGAAAGAAATCAGGAGTCATAGACACAAGCATCACCAACAGAATACAAGAGATAGAAGAAAGAATCTCAGGTGCAGAAGATACCATAGAGAATATTGACACAACTGTCAAAGAAAACACAAAATTCAAAAAGCTCTTAACAAAAAACATCCAGAAAATCCAGGACTCAATGAGAAGACCAAACCTAAGGATAATAGGTATAGAAGAGATTGACGATTCCCAACTTAAAGGGCCAATAAATATCTTCAACAAAATTATAGAAGAAATCTTCCCTAACCTAAGGAATGAGATGCCCATAATCACACAAGAAGCCTACAGAATGCCAAACAGACTAGATCAAAAAAGAAATACCTCCCGTCACCTAATAATCAAGACACAAAACGCACAAAACAAAGAACGAATTTTAAAAGCAGTAAGGGAAAAAGGCCAAGTAACATATAAAGGCAAACCTATCAGAATTACACCTGACTTCTTACCAGATACTATAAAAGCCAGAAGATCCTGGACAAAATATACAGACTGTAAAAGAACATAAATGCCAGGCCAGTCTACTATATCCAGCAAAACTCTCAATTACCATAAATTGAGAAGCCAAGATATTCCATGACAAAACCAAATTTACACAGTATCTTCCCACAAATCCAGCTCTACAAAGGATAATAGCAGGAAAGTTCCAATACAAGGAGGGCGATCATACTTAGAAAGAGCAAGAAAATAATCCTTCTCCATCAAACCCAAAAGAAGATAACCACACAAACGATGTCTCCACAATTAGCAAAAATGACAGGAAGCAACAACACCCTCTCCTTAATATCTCTTAACATCAAGGAACTCAATTCCCTAATAAAAAGGCATAGGCTAATGGATTGGACACTCAAACAGGACCCAGTTTTTTGCTGCTTACAGGAAACCCACCTCAGCAACAAAGACAGACACTATCTTAGAGTAAAAGGTTGGAAAACAATTTTTCAAGCAAATGGCCCTAAGAAACAAGCTGGAGTAGCCATTCTAATATTGAATAAAATCAACTTCCAACTTAAAGCTTTCAAAAAGGATAAGGAAGGCATTTCACACTTGTCAAAGGAAAAGTCAACAAACATGAACCCTCAATTCTGAATATCTATGCACCAAATACAAGAGCACCCACTTTCACCTTACTAAAGCTCAAAGCACACATTGCATCTCACACAATAATAGTGGGAGACTTCAACACCTCACTCTCAGCAATGGATATATTATGGAAACAGAAGCTAAATAGAGATACAGTGAAACTAACAGAAGTTATGAACCTATAGAACATTTCACCCTAAAGCAAAAGTATATACCTTTTTCTCAGAACCTCATGGTACCTTCTCCAAAATAGAGCATATAATTGGGCACAAGGCAAGCCTCAACAGATACAAACAAATTGAAATAATCCCCTCCATGCTATCAGATCACCATGGTCTAAGGCTGGTCTTCAAAAATGACAAAGACAATGGAAAGCCTACATTCACATGGAAACTAAACAACATGCTACTCATTGATAATCTGGTAAGGGAAGAAATTAAGAAAGAAATTAAAAACTTTTTAGAATATAATGAAAATGATGACACATCATACCAAAACCTGTGGGATACAATGAAAGCAGTGCTGAGAGGAAAATTCATAGCTCTAACTACCTACAAAAAGAAACTGGAGGGAGCATATACTGCTAGCTTGACAGCACACCTTAAAGCCCTAGAACAGAAAGAAGCTAATACACCCAAGAAGAGTAGATGGCAGGAAATAATCAAACTCAGGGCTGAAATCAACCAAATAGCAACAAAAAGAACTATACAAAGAATCAACAAAACCAGGAGCTGGTTCTTTGAGAAAATCAACAAGATAGATAAACCCTTAGCTAGACTAATCAGAGCGCAGAGAGACAGCCTCCAAATTAATAAAATCAGAACTGAAAAGGGTGACATAACAACAGAAACTGAGGAAATTAAAAAAATCATCAGATCCTACTATAAAAGCCTATACTCAAAAAAATTGGAAAATTTGGATGAAATGGACAATTTTCTAGACAAATACCAGTTACCAATGTTAAATCAGGAGCATACAAACTATCTAAACAGTCCCATAACCACAAAAGAAATAGAAGCAGTCATTAAAAGCCTCCCCACAAATAAAAGTCCGGGACCAGACGGTTTTAATGCAGAATTCTATCAGACCTTCAAGGAAGACCTAATTCCAATTCTTTTCAAACTATTCCACAAAATAGAAACAGAAGGTACACTACCCAACTCGTTCTATGATGCCACAATTACCCTCATACCTAAACCACACAAAGACCCAACAAAGAAAGAGAACTTCAGACCAATCTTCCTTATGAACATTGATGCAAAATTACTCAATAAAATTCTAGCAAACTGAATCCAAGAGCACATCAAAACAATTATCCATCATGATCAAGTAGGCTTTATCCCAGGAATGCAGGGTTGGTTCAATATTCGGAAATCCATCAATGTAATCCACTATATAAACGCACTCAAAGAAAAAATCCACATGATCATATCACTAGATGCTGAGAAAGCATTTGACAAACTTCAACACCCCTTCATGATAAAAGTCTTGGAAAGATCAAGAATTCAAGGTCCATACCTAAACATAGTAAAAGCAATATACAGCAAACCAGTAGCCAGTATCAAACTAAATGGAGAGAAACTGGAAACAATCCCACTAAAATCAGGGACTAGGCAAGGCTGCCCACTCTCCCCCTACTTATTCAATATTGTATTGGAAGTCCTAGCCAGAGCAATTAGGCAACACAAGGAGGTCAAGGGGATTCAAATTGGAAAGGAAGAAGTAAAAATTTCACTATTTGCAGATGATATGAAAGTATACTTAAGTGACCCCAGAACTTCCACCAGAGAATTCCTAAACCTGATAAACAACTTTAGCAAAGTGGCTGGATATAAAATCAACTCAAGCAAATCAGTAGCCTTCCTCTACTCAAAAGATAAACTGGGTGAGAGAGAAATTATGGAAATTAAACCCTCATAATAGTCACAGATAATATAAAATACCTTGGTGTGAACCTAACCAAGCAAGTAAAAGACCTGTATGACAAGAACTTCATGCCCCTGAAGAAAGAAATCGAAGCAGATCTCAGAAGATTGAAAGATCTCCCATGCTCATGGATTGGAAGGATTAATATAGTAAAAATGGCTATTTTGCCAAAAGCCATCTACAGATTTAATGCAATCCCCATCAACATTCCCACTCAATTCTTCACAGAGATAGAAAGAGCAATCTTAAAATTCATTTGGAATAACAAAAAACCCAGGATAGCAAAAACTACTCTCAGCAATAAAAGAACTTCTGGAGGAATCACCATCCCTGACTTCAAGCTGTACTACAAAGCAATAGTGATGAAAACTGCATGGTATTGGAACAGAGATAAGCAGGAGGATCAATGGAATAGAATAGAAGATCCAGAAATGAACCCCCATATCTATAGTCATTTGATCTTTGACAGAGGAGCTAAAACCATTGAGTGGAAAAAAAGACAGCATTTTCAACAAATGGTGCTGGTCCAACTGGATGTCAGCATGTAGAAGAATGTAAATTGATCCATACTTATCGCCTTGTACAAAGCTCAATTCCAAGTGGATCAAGGACCTCCACCTAAAATCAGCTACACTGGAACTAATAGAAGAGAAACTGGGGAAAACCCTGGAACACATGGGCACAGGAGAAAAGTTCCTGAACAGAACACCAATGGCTTGTGCACTAAGGCCAAGAATTGACAAGTGGGACCTCATGAAACTACAAAGCTTCTGTTAAGCAAAGGACACAGTCAATATGACAAAGCGGCAACCAACAGATTGGGAAAAGATCTTCACCAACCCTACATCTGATAAAGGGGTAATATCCAATATATACAAAGAACTGAAGAAATTAGACTCTAGACAATCAAAGAACCCTATTAAAAAATGGAGCACAGAGCTGAACAAAGAATTCTCAACTGAGGAAGCTCGAATGGTTGAGAAGCATCTAATAAAGTGTTCAGCATCCCTAGTCATCAGGGAAATGCAAATGAAAACAACACTGAGATTTCACCACACACTAGTCAGAATGGCTAAGATCAAAAACACAGGTGACAGCAGATGCTGGCGAGGATGTGGAGAAAGAGGAACACTCCTCCACTGTTGGTGGGATTGTAAACTGGTACAACCACTATGGAAAGCAGTCTGGCGGTATCTCAGAAAATTGAACATAATGTTACCTGAGGACCCAGCTATACCACTCCTGGGCATATACCCAAAAGACGTTTCAACATACAACAGGGACACATGCTCCGTGTTCATAGCAGCCTTATTTATAATAGCCAGAAGTTGGAAAGAACCCAGATGCCCTTCAACAGAAGAATGGATGCAGAAAATGTGGTACATTTATACAATGGAGTACTACTCAGCTATTAAAAACAATGAGTTCATGAAATTCTTAGTCAAATGGATGGACCTGCTAAATATCATCTTGAGTGAGACAACCCTATCTCAAAAGAATATACATGGTATGCACTCACTGATAAGTGGATATTATCCCAAAAGCTCACAATATCTAAGAAACAATGTATAGACCACATAAAACTCACAAAGAAGAATGAAGACCAAAGTGTGGGTGCTTTGGTCCTTTCTAGAAGGAGTATCAAAAGTTTTAACCAGAGCTCCCAAAGTCTAAACTGTCAGCCAGAGAGCAAAAAGGGATGGACTCATGTCTCCACCTGCATAGGTAATTGAGGGTGACCATGTCAGACTTCAGTGGAAGTGGAGTCCCATGGTCCTCGAAAGTTTGGATTCCCCTACTGTTTGGGAGTTCAAGAGCAGGGAGATGGGACTGGAAGGATGTTTGGAGCACACCCTCATAAAAATAGGAGGAGGGGGTATGGGATAAGGGGTTTTGGGGGAGAATGGGAGAGGAGATAACATTGAAAAGTAAATACGTACAATATCCAAAAAGGCTAAGATCCTATCTTAAGCTCTCCACAAAAGAATTTAAGCCTCTGTTCAATATTCTCAAGAGAGATGTAATCCTAATTTTCCTCAACAGTTAATTGACAAAAGAGAGGTAATCTCAGGAAAAGTAGAAGAAGCTATTACTTATCGATATATTATATAGTCTGATTAGTTGTCAGCGGTGATTTAACAGTCCTTTGATGAAAGATTATTAATATAGATTTATATATCTTTTAATAGGGTCTTCATGACTCTGAGTCTGGAAGGAACGATTGTTGGCGCTTCTGCCCTGATTTTACAAGAACTCTGAAAAATTGGCTTTAAAAACAAAAGAGGGGGAATGGTACCCCCCCCAGAAGGAGTCTCCCTGAAATTCTCTCCATCATGCCTTGTTCACTTTTAACTCTCTAAAGCTGAAAGCTCATGGCAAATCTGCTGATGTCTGCCTCTGGCACCACCGAGACCAACAAAAGCTTTGACACAGATATGGGGAAGAACCCTCTTACCCTTAAAGGGAATGGCCTAGACCCAGTTCTCTTATGGGGCCGAGGATTGATATGCCTGCTTGATACCACAGAAGGCATAGCTAACCGGCTACCAAAAAGATTAATGAAATAAATAGATACCCCCACAAAGCCAGGCCCAACCATAAATATGATGAATAACAATTTACATCCAGGGAAGAGAAATCTCCCTGAGAATTCCCTCCTTTTTTCTTTCCAGGAAAAAATGAATCACCTGTGATGTCTGCTGTTAGAAGTTCTAATCCAGAAGCTTGCCTCCGAAATTATACTACTCAGACCTTTGAAGAGTCACTGACAAGAACATCAAACAGCTAGAGATGGACATCACTAATCTGAAGAAACCCGTCGTCTCACTGTCTGAAGAGACCTCCTAAAATCGCAAAGATCCTTATGGAACTCGATTTATTCTATCACAAAGGAAAGGCTGTTTACAGCTCTTGGTTGTGTACAGCCCTTAAAGAAGAATGTTGCCGTTACATAGACAAGACAAGAAGGGTTAAAGAGAGCAAGAAATAGATCAGTGAAGGCCCTGAGAAAAATCAGAGAGAGAAAGAGACAGATGAATGCAAGTACAAGAATTGGTTTTCAGCCTCTCCAAGGTTGTCAACTCTACTTCCTCCCATCTTGGGACCATTATTGGGGTTCTTCTTGCTTATTTCTGCTGGTCCCTTGGCCTCAAATAGGTGGACTAACTCCGTGATACAACAGATAAATAATTTGGTAGCAAAACCTATTCAGATACATTATCATGAGTTAGCTATGAAGGACCACAAGACTCAAGATGAGGTTGTTACTTTATACAGGGTGTTTCCAAAACCCATCTCCACCCAATCTAAAAGGGAGGACTTCTGCCCCTAAACCAAGCAGAGAGGGGCCACCCAGAACCCCCTCTGTCAGGCAATCTGAATTCTTGCTTAGGCTGCGAGGCTAAGCACTGCAAGGGAATATAAATAAAAGATAAAAATATCTCTTTGGGTTCCCTGAGGGACAAGCCTGACTGCATAGGGGTTGATGTCAAAAGTATCCCCTCTCCAGGAAAAAGACATCGGGATGGGTATGGCCCTCATGCCTCACTGGACAACAATAGGGGGACTGGAGCCATTACAAGGTCCCCTTCAATTACTGGAAGTCAGGCCTCTATCCCCGCCTTCACAAGATTAGAATTGCCACAGTCTTTCTATAATTAGAGAAGGGAGGAAATATCAGGGGCAACCCTGCTTACACACTGAAGGCCTAAAATCAACCATGGGCCTAAAATCAGCAATAGGCCTGTCATACATGTATACTAACACCAAGTCTTGGGTCTCAGTGGAAAAACATTGAAACAGATGGCTATAAGCTAATATAAACAGGCAGCTTTTGTGGAAATCTACAAGCCTGAGTAGTCATAGACCTTGTAAATAGGTAGCCTTGGCAGACAATACCAACTTAGATAATGTCAAGCGAGTCATAGGCAGAGCCATAGTGACTTGTCCCCTAAACCTTCACCCAGCAGAAACCCAGTTCTGAAGATATCTGTATTCCCCCTGAACACCCACACTCCATTCTCATTCCCTTCCCCACATCCTGCCTTTCTGTGTTTATGACCCCTGTGTGAATGAATTATGATTTGAGAAAAAATAAATTTAAAAAAGATTTTAAAAAATCAAATATTGGATCAGTACATAACAGAGAAAAAAAATTTTTTTACTGGGGGTAATATTGTTATGTTAGGAATCAACTTTACTGGGTAACTAGCGCTCAGGCTTAGACCTAAACAATTTGCAAAACTTAGCCAGTTGCATAACACCAAAAGTAACTCTAAAATGATGCTACAAGATTCGCAAGGGTTGCTAGAAAGAAATGTTTATATTAGCAGAAAAAATAAAATAATAAGAAAATTAGGCAACCTACAGATTATAAAAGATCATCCAACATCATCATCCTACATCCGATAGGAAGCTAATATCTAAAATACATAAAGAACTGAAGAAGCTAACCACCAAAAAAAAAAAAACCCTCAAAAAATGAGGTATAGAACTGTAACTGCCGTTTCTTTTGTAACGGCCGTCAGGTTCTGCTACTGTGTAAAGGCCGGCCGGTTCTGCTGCTCCGGTCCGCAGGCCAGGGTCTAGCAAGAGAGAGAGTGGGGATGGAGGAAGGGGAAAAAAGGGGCGAGAGACGCAAAAGATAGATATAAAACAGAGTCTGGTGGCGTCTCTTCAAGTCTCTTCTTTATTCTCTTCTCTTCTTATTATATTCTCTTCACTCCTTCAGTCTCCAGACACCTCTTACTTTCTCACTCTTTCTTCTATTTCTTACTTCTTATTACCTCTTACTACTCACTATCTCTTACTTTTTACCTCTTACTCTTTACTCTTCAATAGAAAGGAAATCTGGGTATTTATACCCTTTACCACGTGACTTGTCTTCGTGGACAATCTCAACTGAAGCCACTACGTCACGTGTCTTGTAGCCATGGATACCAGGAGCACCTGGCAGTTGGGGGCACTAAACAGTGTAACAAGATGTTTATCAGAGTGTGCTCAGCTATTGTAGGCTGTTGAAACAAGTCTCTTGTCAGGGTATATGGCTCAAGATGGCTGTAAAGATGATAGCCACTTTCGGCTAAGAGTCGGCTCCCAACAGGTCTCCCTTTTTAAATTTGTTTTCAAAAGGGAAGGCTGGGAAAACTTATGGAAACCGTGTCTGCCTTAGGTTGGAACAAAGGACCCCAGCCTCCCTTTCTCATCTCTGGATATTCAACAGCCATTGGTTGAGCTCTTGTCTTAGGATGGTGAGGACTCTCAGTTAGGGGCAAGGGTCTTGAGGTGTTCTCTTACCCGTCATTGACTATCCGGCTTAGCGCGTAAGTTAAGGGTTAATCCTCGTCAGTCTTGATGACAGAGGTTTTAGTCCCCTACTTCCAGCCTGTAATAATGGACCTGTATGGGTTTCATTTGTGTAACGTCTATCTGTTGTAGTACAAAAGCCATCAGTTTGTTGAGCAGCATGATCCCGAGAGACAAGAGACTTAGCAATGTCTGAATGGTTAGCGCAAATGCAACACTCTTTTTAAGGGTAGCACATAACTTCTTCTGTTGGAGGAGTAAAAAGTATAAGCCTCTTCTATTCTGTAACACTATTTTCTAAATCTAATCTATATAAGTACAGAACTGATCATAGCTTTGATCTTAACAAAACAAGTAAGAAAATCTCTATTCCTGCCCCAATCAATCTCAAACCTAAAACACAACTATAGTAACTATGGTAATGGGTTTTCTCTAGGGTTTAAACAATGTACCACTAAATCATAAATCAGGGAACCAAGAGTCTAATAGAGCCACCCTGGAGGCGTGGGTGGTGATGTCTCCTTCCGCACTGAGAACTTCCCAAGTCAGGTATACTGGTTGATTCGCTCCAGTGAAGCATCTTCATGTTTCCTGTAAAGGAAAAATACGCTTCTCAGGGGGTTTCTCTTCCCTGGATTTGTTATTATTGTCTATTTGTTTGATCAGTCTCTCTGGCAGCCATCGTGCGGCATCTGCCGTTTGGGAATATGTGCAGACAGATCCTCTTCCCCAGATAAGCACTGGATCTGGCCCATTCCAGGTTCCAGTTAATGGGTCTTTCCAGAGGACTGTTGCAAAATTCTTTTTAGTATTAGGATGCCAGAATCTATCTGCAGCAGATTTTCTTTCAGAATCCAAAGTTAAAAAATTTAAAATAAAGAGCGTGTGATGAAGGATATTCCTAGGGGATCCCTTGGTAGGATACCATTCCCCATTTTTAATTTTTTCAAATTGACATTTAATAGTTTGATGTGTCCTTTCTACCATACCTTGGCCCTGTGGATTATATGGAATACCTGTTTTATGTAGTATTTTCAATTTTTCACAAAATTTGCGGAAACTGGAGCTTGTATAACCTGGGCCATTGTCAGTCTTGATCTGTTTTGGCACACCCAATATAGCAATTGTAGCAAGCATATGGTTGATCACATGTTTGTTTGTTTCTCTAGTTTGTAATGTCGTGTAAATGAAACCACTGTATGTATCTATACATATATGTATATATTTTTGATTACCAAATTCATTATAATGGGTAACATCTATTTGTCAGAGACTGTTTGGTATTAGTCCCTTTGGATTCACACCCAAATGAGGAACTGGTAGACATGTAACACACGATTGACATTGTTTGACAATTTGTCTAGCTTGTTCTCTGGTAATTTTAAACATGACTTTTAAAGTTTTAGAATTTAGGTGATGTAATTCATGAGCCTTTATGGCCTGATCCAAGTTAGATAGCGGATCTGATAAAGTCACTGCGGCTACACGAGTGGTTAGATCTGTCTTGGTGTTTCCTTCAGTGAGAGGACCTGGTAGCCCAGTGTGGGCTCTCAGGTGTCTTATAAAGAATTTACACTTTCTTCTCAAAATTAATTGTTGGCACTGTAAAAACAAATCGGCTGCTTCTGAGGAATGTTTTATTTGTGTAGCAGTTTCTAGCAGAGGAATAGATTGAGCTATATATGAGCTATCTGTGTAAATATTAATGGTTTGATTTGGAAATGTTTGAAACACAGCAATAACAGCATGTAATTCAACCAATTGAGCTGACACAGATGATGTAGCAAAGGAAATTACTTGATCTTTAAAGGCATAAGCAGCTGTTCCTGATGAGGAACCATCAGTGAAAACTAGCAATGCTTCTTTTATAGGTGCATGTGTAGTACGAGATGGAAAAACAAATGCATGGCGATTGTAAAATTGAACTAATTTGTCTGGCGGATAATGGTTATCTAGTTGACCAGCAAACGAAGCACATGCTATAGGCCAAACTTCAGAACTCTGTATAAGCCAATTAACCTGATGTCTTGTATATGGTTGTACTATGACATCAGGGTCTTTTCCAAAATATTTTCGACTGTTATCTCTGTCTAATATAATCATATCTGCTACAGCTGCATAGTATGGATAAAGAACTTTTTTAGGGGATGAGGGAAGATGAACCCATAATATAGGTGCAGTCTGCCAAAAAACTGCAGTAGGAGTTAATTTAGTGTTAAAAATAAGAAAATATAAAGGCTTAGAATAATTAATATGAGTTACAAATTGAGATGAAATAGCACTCTCAACCTTCTGTAAGGCTTTTCTACCCTCCTGTGTTAGAACCCTGCCAGACTTAGGGTCAGAATCTCCTTTGAGAATGTCAAACAAAGGTTTCAACTCTCCTGTCGTAAGTTTCAAATATGGTCGTAGCCAATTAATGTCTCTCAACAGTTTTTGAAAATCATTAAGTGTCTTAAGGGAATCAGTCTTCAAGGTGGCCTTACTGTTAATAATACGTGGACCATTAATCTGAAATCCTAAATAAGTATATGGATCTTGTAATTGTACCTTTTCTGGTGCTATTTGTAACCTTGTAGTCTGTAAAGCTGTTTTAAGATCATCAAAGCACTGGAGTACCTGTTTTCTATCTTTTCCTGTTATTAAAATATCATCTATGAAATGAATTATGTAGATTTGTTTCCACATGGTTCTAACACCCTCTATGGCGGAAGCCACAAACTTTTGGCACAAGGTAGGACTGTTAGCCATACCCTGAGGCAAGACCTTCCATTGATATCTTTTCATAGGTTCTTTAAAGTTTATAGCGAGAACACTAAAAGCAAAGCGCTTTCTATCATTAGGATGCAAAGGGATAGTAAAGAAACAGTCTTTTAAATCTATAACTATTTTATAATAGCCTAAAGGTATGGCCACTGGTGTGGGCAGCCCAGGTTGTAAGGCTCCCATCAGAATCATGGTTGCATTAACCGCCCTCAAGTCTTGCAACAATCTCCACTTTCTTGACCTTTTCCTAATAACAAATATTGGGGTATTCCAGGGAGAGTTACTCTCTTCTAAATGTCCTGCCTGTAATTGCTCCTGCACTAGCAATTGAGCAGCTTGTAACTTTTCGGTGGTTAGGGACCACTGATCCACCCAGACAGGCGAGTCCCCCTTCCAGGTAATGGGATCGGCACAACGCCCTAGGGGTGCAGGTGAATCAATAGTCCCCATCAAAAATACCCCAAGCCTCTTTTTCCAGAATTATCATGGATCTCAATAGGATGAATAATCTCATCTTCACTTTTCTCTAATCCTTTCCCTGTGGAAAATCCAGAGTTTATCATTTGAGCTGTGATTACTTCATTAGGGCTGCACATAATCAATCCCAACTGGGATAATAGATCTCTGCCCCAGAGATTAATGGGAAGGCCCAGGATGACATAGGGTTGTATATTGTCTGTATTTCTTTCTTTATCTTTCCATGTCAGCACCTTAGAACTTTGCTGTGGATTTTGGCTTTGGCCAATACCCCTTAAATTGGTTAAAGTTGGGATCAGAGCCCAGGTGGCGGGCCAATCACTTTGTTTGATGATTGTCACATCAGCTCCTGTATCAACCAAGCCTCGGAATGTCTTCCCGTCGAGCAATATTGTCATCATAGGTTTTTGTTTAATAATAGGCTGTACCCAGTATGCATCAGAGGAACCAAAGCCCTGATCTCCTCTCTTAGGACTCTTATACTTGTGATTAGTAGGAATCAATGGAAGTAACAATAGTTGAGCTATCCTCTTTCCTGTAGGAATAGTGACTATATTCTGTATTGCCTTGGCCATTACCTTAATCTCACCTTGATAATCATTGTCTATAACTCCAGGAAAAATTTGTAGTCCTTGTATAGTAGCACTGCTTCTCCCCACTATCAGGCCAAACACATTTGGATAGAGTGGTCCAAACACTCCAGTGGGTAAGGCCTGAGGTCCCATTTCTGGGGTTAATACTGTGTGGGTGGCAGAACTGAGGTCCAGTCTTGCACTTCCTGGTGTTGCTCGACTAAGTTCTGAAAGGGGTTGTTGTTTGTTGGTATGAAACTGACTGTCCCATAAGCCTGTTTTGGCTTGTGTTGGTTCGGGGCCTGGGGCTGGCCCCTGTTCCCGTTTCCCTGATTATAGGAAAGGGTGTTTCCTTGTGCATCTGTCTTGGACCTACATTCACTAGCCCAATGCCTTCCACTTTTGCAACGTGGGCATAGCCCAGGCTGTTTTCTGGGCTGTCTCTGGGTTAACTCATTTTCTGCTTTGCAATATTTTGAAAAGTGTCCAGGCTTGCCACATTTAAAACAGGCCTTTTTGTCTCTACTTGCCAAAAAGTCTCTTACTGATTGTCCTTGCATGGCGGCTGCCATAGCTAAGCCCTGTTGGTAGGAGGGCCCTATATCAGAACAGAGTCTGATATACCCAGTAAGATCTGTCTTTTTCCTATAGGGTCTAATGGCTGCTTGGCAGGCAGAATTGGCATTTTCATATGCAAGTTGTTTCACATAATCTATACCTGCCTCTACATTACCAAAAATCTTCTCTGCTGTTGTCATTAATCGATGAACAAAATCAGAAAATCGTTCATCAGGCCCTTGTCTGACTGAGGTCAAAGATGCGCCAGGGTCTCCCTTTACCGGGAGTTTGTGCCAAGCCTTCATGGCCGCGTTTTGAATTTGAGCGAATAAGCCTGGGTCATATTGCATCTGGTTATCACTAGAAGCAAATTGTCCTTCTCCTACTAAGGCATCAAAGGACCAACCATTACCTGTCTGAATGTTTCTCTTAGCTGTCTCTTTACAATTCTCATGATACTCTGATTTCCAAATAAGATAGTCACCACCACTAAGAACTGCTCTCACTAGAGTATCCCAATCACCAGGAGTCAGCAACTCCTCTGCAACAGATTCTAAGATTGCAAGAGTAAAGGGAGCAGTGGCACCATATTGTGACACTGAATTTTTTAATTCTTTAATAATTTGAAAGTTAAACCCTGTGTGATGTCTCCACCCAACTCCTTGAGCATCTCTAGTCTCTGATACAGGGAAAACCTTAACCTCTCCCTCCTCTGGCTGATCTGTGGCTGAACTAAAACCAGAGGACAGGGGCTGCCTTTGGACTCCAGGTTGAGGAACTCGAGGACCTGAGGAATTTTCCTTGTCCGCTCGAGACCTCTTCCCTGTCTTTAGTTTTTGTATCTGACTAATTAAGTCCTGATACTCTTCCTCTAACTCTACTTGTTGTTTAAGGAGAGAAATTTGTTGTTTAAGAAAAGAAATTTTGTCCTGCAACTCCTTTCTGTGATCTTCGACCACCATCTCCATAGCAGGAGCATCTGGAGGTGGAGGAGCACAGGGAGGGGGCCTTCGGGAAGAAGGCCATTCAGGATCAAAATATTTGGCTGCCTCTTCCTCTAGGTCAGCACAATCTGGCTCTGACAAATTGATTACTTCAACCTTTGGTCCTATTTTGGATTCTATGTGTTTCTTTTTCTTTTGGACATGAAAAGCAACATTTAAACAGTGAAACAAAAGCAGACAATTGATACACGTAAACAGCAAGCAACAAAACAAAACCAGAGAGTTGAGTTCAGGCTGACTTATTTCTTGCCCCATTATTACTATGACTTACTGGTCTCCACACGGCAGTTTTCTGTGGCAATCACCTCTGTTTCACCTCTGAATTTTCAGTCAATCGTCCTTCCAGTAATGTCTCTCACTGGGTCTCTGGTTCTTGCTGCCCCACGTTGGGCACCACTTTGTAACTGCCGTTTCTTTTTTAACGGCCGTCAGGTTCTGCTACTTTGTAAAGGCCGGCCGGTTCTGCTGCTCCGGTCTCTTGTCAGGGTATATGGCTCAAGATGGCTGTAAAGATGATAGCCACTTTCGGCTAAGAGTCGGCTCCCAACATAGAACTATAAAATTAAACCAAGATTTCACAATAGAGGAATCTCGAATCACTAAGAAGCACCTAAAGAAATGTTCAATGTCCTTCATGATCAGAGCAATGAAGATCAAAACCAATCTGGGATTTCACCTTACACCAATCAGAATGGCTAAGGTCAAAACCTCAGGTGACAACAAATGTTGGCAAGGATGTGGAAAAAGAGGAACCCTCCTCCATCGCTGATGGGATTACAAACTGGTGCAACCACTCTGAAATCAATCAAGAGGTTCCTTAAATAATTGGAAATAGATCTACCTGAAGACCCAGCAATACCACACTTGGGAATATACCCAAAAGATGCCTCGTATTCAAAGTATATGTGAAAAAAATCAAGTCACTGTGGGCATGCTTCTGAGTATTATTCCAGGTGTGCAAGTCCTCCCTTGTTTTTCTTCCTATCCACTCTTCTGTAACAAGGTTCATTTTTCCATATTCTCTTACCATTTTTATAATTTTCCTACAAGTGGGCTGAGAATCACTGAGACAATGACTACAGACTGAAATCTGTGAAACTGTGAGATAAATAAATCATTCTTCCTTTCCTCTTTTAAACTTGCTTTTGCCTGGAGTTTGTCAACAAAATGCAAAATAACAATTCCTTAAAAAAACATTTACGGATTTAATGATTATAGTTTTGGAGGAAAAAAATGTCTCTAAAATCCTCTGAGAATATTTTGGAAGCTCTTCAAAATGTTTGTAGCTTAGAATTTTTGCTAATATTTGGGCATGGTGGTATAATTTTCAATCCCAGTATGTGTGAGATGGTGCCAGGTGGTACAACTCTGATAAACTAAGGAAATCCAAGTGTACACACAGAGATCTAGACTACAATTTATCCTGATTATCATTTTCCCTCTCTTTCTTCTTCCAGTTCTTCCCACCTCTCCTTCCATCTGGGTTCAATCCATTTTTGTCTCACATTAGAAAACAACTTGGTTTCCAAAAGATAATAATATAATAACATAATATAGTATAAAACGAAAACTGACATACAAGAGTTGGGCAAGACAGACAAATACAAGGAAAAGTGCCCAAACAAAGGCACAAGAAACAAAGAACTATTCATTTGCACATTCAGAAATCCTATAAAAATACTAAACTGGAAGCCATAATATATATATATGCAAAGAACATGGTACAGAAATATCCAGCTCCTGTGTATGTGCGCTCAGTTTCTGTGAGTTCATGTGTTTTGATCTTGTTAATTTAAAGGACCTGGTTTTCAATGTACCCTTCATTTTCTCTGATTCCTATGTTCCTTCTGCCTCCTCTTTCACAGGGTTCCCTTAGCTATGAATGGAGGAATTTGATAGAAATATATCACTTAAAGTTGACTTTTCCAAGGTCCCTTATTCACTGTGCAATATCTGGCTGTGGGATTCGGTATTTGTTTCTTACTGCTCTGGGAGGAAGCTTTTCTGAGGATTACTGAGCAAAGCATTAATCAGTATACCAGTATGTCATGTAGAATAACAGAATGCTATTTTGAGTAATTTTATTCCTATGACCGTTTTAGTAAAATTGTTTTATTTGCTCTTATTTTAAACCTTGGGCTTTCAAGCCTCAGGTTCTGGTTCACTCAATCAGTATCAGGTTCAGGTTAGGTCTTGTGGAGTGGGTCGTAAATCAAGTAAGATATTGCTTGTTGCTTCTACAAGTTTTGTGACATCATTGTTCTAGCATGTCTTGCTGGCAGTACAGCACTTTATGTCACAGGGTTTGAAGCTGGATTGGTGCTTACTTTTATTATTGTATGCCGGAGAGTACCTTCTTGTACTAAGGGTACTAGAATGTAGGCACTAGATGGACTTGAGTCTATTCAATGATTTCTGTAGATGTTGTCTACGGCAATGGAGCCTTACTATCAGTTTGCAGAGAGAAATACACAGTCTTGAAATCAGCTAGGATTTTTTGGCAGACCACATGGAAACCCTCTGGTCAACAACTCAATTATTTGTAGCCCATACCAAGACTGTAAACTTCATTTGGTAACATGAAATTTCCAGTTTGGGCTCTCTCTCTCCACATCACTTATGTCATTTTCATATGTGTACATGCCTTAAGATAATTCTACTGCATTAGTTTCTCATAGTACCTCTCAAATGGCTATTAATACTACCTGCCCTCTCCATGTTCCCTTCCTTGTTTTTATCTTCCCCTCCACCTTGAGCCTATTTTCACATATTACGATCTATTCATAACTATTTACTCTTTTTACAATATCTAGATAGATTTATCTGTAACCTCTAGTCCCTTGCCTCTGTAGTTTTATGTGATGTAGCTTGGTTATCATTGATTTAATATCTACTAGCCATGATTAAGTAAATACATGACATATTTTTCTTTCGAGGTTTGAGTTATCTCACTTAGGTTCATATTTCTAGTTTTGTCCATTTAATTGTGAATTTCAGTCTTTTATAAGGCTTTTATAAGTCTATCATTTTAATGTACCACACTTTCTTTATCCATTCTTTTGTTGAGAGATATCAAGTATTTTTCTAATTTTGGACAATATGAATAAAGCAATTATGAACATGGCTGAACAATTGTCTCTGTAATAAGAACCATCTTTTAGATATATACCCAAAGGAGGAATAACTTGATCTTGAGGTAGATTGATTCTGACTTTCCTGAGGAACTGCCACTCTGATTTTAAACAGAATCTAGGGAATTTTGATAAGGATTTGTTTTTCTCTGGCACTGATTTTGTAAAAATTTTGTTGTAAATAAAAAGAAAGAAGTATGATCAACATCTGGCCTAGCTATATCTAATCAGAACAGCAAAAATCATAAAGCCAGCATAGCTGCTTAAGAATGATCCAGCAAATCTGTACTGAATGATTCAGACTTTCACTTTTAATCAGTATCTCGACTTGTTACATGTTTGGGAAGCTTATTTATGTTTGTACAACTTGGAATATTGGATAGGTCAAGTTTTCTTTAGGAATCACTTATGCATTCTCCTAGGTGTACTGCCTCTATGCTTCCTCAGGAAATCCCTGAGCATATTAACCTTCCCACTTTTACCGAGTTACCCTTAACTCTAAGTTTTACTTAAAGGTCTTCTTAAACCATGAAGGTTGTGACTCAAATAAAGATGAAACAGATCTCCTTATGAAGCTCTCGATCCACGATGTTCTTAGAACATCTGCTTCTGTAGTTATTCAGGAACATGATAATCAGAGCAAAGAAACTTTAAAAGGTAAACAAGATTTGGTGGGCTAAAGGCATCAGATCAGATTAGAAGACTTTTCTTAGTATACACTCTGGCCATTATGATTTAATAATACACTTCTTTAGGACATGACAATCTTCCCAGATTGGCTTCAAGATTTTCTTTCTATCGAGTACCCTTGAAACAGCATGAGCTCATAACCAGAGAAGGGGCTGTCATGATTTGGTAAAATATACCTATGAATTCTTAAATGTTAGGGTTGATATGGAGAAATTATTGTAAAATATAATTATGTTTTGTCACAGTTTATCAATGATAACTAAGCTTATGACCAAGAGGAAATTAAAACAAATGTCTGGAACAAAGATATGATCTATGTTTTGAAACAGCATGAATCTATCCCTGCTTGCTTAGTTTTGTATAAATGAAGAAGCACTCTGACTGGGAGTCAGTCAGGATACAAGATCCCCCAGTCACCTGGACCTGTTTCATTTTTCTTTCAGGGACTCTTTATATTCTCTGTAGGACTTGTCCATTTCCAGGGCTGGAATCTGGCAACCGTCTAAAGCATCTATACTTCCCAAGCATTCAAATTCAGCAGCTCATGTTTTCTAAAGGTGATTGTGAGACATTGTTTCCTAGGTAGTTCAAGATGGCCTTGAACTAAAGATTCTCTTGTCTCAGTTTCTTATTGTTGGAATTTGAGGATAAATCTCTATTTCTCAATTTCATATGGTTTTGACGATAGCATTTCCTGTTTGAATGAACACATTTATTTAAAAGCATGTATTGTAGTTTTATTTACTTTTAAATTTTTGTTTTTACAATGATTTAAAGAAATTAAATCTTTCACATTTAAAAACAAAATTATTAATTTAATTCTACGATTGAATATATGAAAAATAAACATGTGCATTACCAATTTGAAAAAAAGATAGGATACAGAATTGCCAAAGTCAATACTGGGTTATGTGATTGTATTTGAATCTGTTCATATTCACAAACATATCAAAATAAAGCAGTAAAAATTTGTTCTCTGTAACTTTTGTAATTAATATAATTTTGAAATAGTCATTTTTTTAAGTTATAATTTTATCCATTTAAAATTATGTATTGTGTTTATCACTTTAAAGGGAACTCCATAAAACCTCCATTTCTGGGCTGGAGGGGGTAGAATGGTATGTAAATTGCTTGTGACTCTGTCATACTCATTTGATTTTGAATTGTAAGCATCACATAAAAACACCAGAACAAAGACCATAGCTCTATTTCTGAAAGCACATAATAAAAGTAGGATATGGCAGTTGGTGCTTGTAACTTTTAGAGAATCAGAGACACGCAGATGTCTGAACTTAATTTACATCACCTTAGATATTCAGTAAGCACACAGTCATAGAGACTGTCACAACAGCAGCAGCAAAAGGCACAAACAAAATTATAATCACCATCACAAAAATTAGGAGGAAGGGGTAGGGGATAAGGGATTTGGGGGGAGAATGAGAAAGGAGATAACATTGAAAGGTAAATACATATAACACCCAATTAAAAAAAAAAAAAAACTAAAGTAGATGGTAAATAATAGATGGCTATTCAGGAATGCCTGAGATTCACCTTTTGTCTCTACAAACACTGCCTCAGCTCCCAGATGGATACCCTCACAAAACTAGAGTGCTATGGAAACATGTATATACATGCTAATATAAAAAAAATTCTACTTTGTGCTTAGTTCTTATAAGCACAAATGATATAACATACTTATACTAATTATCAGTGATAGGAAAATAATTCACATTGTTTCCATGAATGTAGAAAATGATATCAAAGAAATAATAATGACTACAAAGAAACATTATATTTTAGACAGAGCAGGGTAGCTGTACATAATAATTCGGAGTAGCTGCAATACCACACAAGACCTGTTCAATCCCAGGCCAAGACAAATTTCAACATGAAAGAGTCATTGCATGCATAAATCTTCCTTATTTGTACAAAAATTAGTAATTAGTATTTACTGAGAAAAGGAGAAAGTTTTTTTTCTAAGTGTTTTGGGTAACATATATTGGTTGTGCTAAGGTAAAAAATAACAAAATAATTTGGCTCGACTGGAGATTGGGGAGGAAGTTTGGGAAACAATAGCATAGGAAACTCATGAACCACTCAAAAAATAGTAAGAAGGCCGAAGATATATGATATTGATATTTTAGCTAATGTCTAGCATAAAAACACAAATAAAAATATATTTGTAACTATGTATATCCACAAGATAAATTTAACATAAAACACAAACTTCATGCAGTTCTCAAATTTATCTTACTGATTTAACCTAAAACCCCAAAATAAAAATAACTTTAGATCTTTGTTGGGTCTTTGTGTAGTTTAGGTGTAAGCATAATTGTAGTTGCATAGAATGAATTGAGTAGTGCTCCTTGTGTTTCTATTTTGTAGAACAGTTTAAAGGGTATTGGTATTAGGTCTTCTTTCAATGTCTGATAGAATTCTGCACTAAATCCATTTGGTCCTGGACTTTTTTTGGTTGGGAGATTTTTAATGACTGCTGCTATTTCTTTAGGGGTTATGGAAGTCTTTAGATGATTTATCTAATCCTGATTTCACTTTGGAACCTTTTATCTGTCTAGAAAATTGTCCATTTCATCCAGATTTTCCATTTTGGTTAAGTACAGGCTTTAAAGTAGAATCTGATTTTTTTTAATTCATTGGGTTCTGTTGTTATGTCTCCCTTTTCATTTCTAACTGTATTAATTTGGATATTGTCACTGTGCACACTGGTTAGTCTGGCTAAGGATTTATCTATATTGTTGATTTACTGAAGAACAAGCTTCTCGTTTTGTTGATTCATTGTATAGTTCTTTTTATTTCTACTTTGTTGATTACAGCACTGAGTTTCTTTCCTGTCATCTACACCTCTTGGGTGTATTTGCTACTTTTTTTCTAGAGCCTTCAGGTGTGATGTCAAGCTACTAGTGTATTCTATCTCCAGTCTCGTTTTGGAGGCACTTAGAGCTATGAGTTTTCCTCTTAGCACTGCTTTCTTGTGTCCCACAAGTTTTGGTATGATATGCCTGCACTTTCACTCAATTCTAAAAAGTCTTAAATTTTTTTTTTTACTTCTTCTTTGACCAAATTATCATTGAATAGAACATTTTTCAGCTTTCATGTGTACATGGGATTTCTGTTGTTTTTCTTGTTATTGAAAACCAGTCTTAATCTGTGGTGATCTGAAAGGATGTATGGGATTATTTGATTCTTCATGTGCCAGTTAAGGCCTTTTTTGAGGCTAATTATATCGTCAATTTCCCAACAAAGAAAAAGAACTGCAGACCAATTTTCCTTATGAATATAAATGCAAAAATACTCAATAAAATTTCACAAACCAAACCCAAGAAAACATCAAATAGATCATACTGCACAATCAAGTAGGCTTCATCACAGGGATGCAGAAATGGTTTAATATATGAAAAACCATCAACATAATCCACTATATAAACAAACTCAAAAAAAAAACACTAAATGATCATTTCATTAGATAATGAAAAAGCATTTGACAAAACTCAACATCAATTCGAGTTAAAAGTCTTGGAAAGATCAGAAATTCAAGACCTATACCTAAACAAAGTAAAAGCAATATACAGCAAATTATAGACAACATCAGACTAAATGGACAGAAACTTGAAGCAATCCCATTAAAATCAGGGATTAGACATGCTGCCCACACTCTCCCTATGTATACGATATAGTACTTGAAGTTCTAGCTAGAGCAATTAAACAACAATAGGATGTCAAAGGAATACAAATTGGGAATGAAGAGGACAAAATATCACTAATTGTAGATGATATGATAGCATACTTATGTGACTCCAAAAATTCCACAAGAGAACACATAAACCTGATAAACAACTTAAGCAAAGTGGCTGATTTAAAATGAACTCAAACAAATATGTAGCCTTACTCTTCTCAAAGGATGAGAAAGAAATTAGGGAAACAATACCCTTCACAATAGTCACAAATACCTTGGTGTAGTTATAACTAAACAAGTGAAAGATCTGTATAACATGAACTTCAAGTCTCTGAAGAAAGAAATAGAAGATGATTTCAAGAGATGGAAAGAACTCCCATGCTCCTGGATTATCAGGATTAATATAGTAAAAATGGCCATCTTGCTAAAATCAATCTACAGATTTAATGCAGTCCACATCAAAATTCCAACTCAATCCTTCATAGAGTTAGAAAGAGAAATTCTCAAATTCATTTGGAAAAATAAAAAACCTAGGATAACAAAAACTATTCTCAGCAATAAAAGAACTTCTGGGGGAATCACCATCCCTGACCTCAAGCTATATTACAGAGCAATAGTGATAAAAACTAAATGCATGGAATTGGTACAGACACAGGCAGGTAGATCAATGAAATAGAATTCAAAACCCAGAAATGAATCCACAAACTTATGGTCACTTGATCTTTGACAAACAAGCTAAAATCATCCAGTGGAAAAAAGACAGCTTTTGAGCAAATGATGCTGGTTCAAGTGGAGGTCAGCATGTAGAAGAATGCAAAATGACCCATATTTATCTTCTTGAAAGCTCAAGTCCAAGTGGATCAAGGACCTCCACGTAAAACCAAATACAGTGAAACTAATAGAAGAGAAAGTGGCAAAAAGCTCAAACACATGGGCACAGGGAAAATTTTTCTGAACAGAACACCAATGCTTTATGCTCTGAGATCAAGAATCAACAGATGGGACCTAATAAAACTGCAAAGTTCTCTAAGGCAAAGGACGCGGTTAATAAGACAAAATGGCATACAACAGACTGAGAAAAGATCTTTACCAATCCTACATCCAATAGAGGGCTAATATCCAATATATACAAAGAACTCAAGAAGATTGATTCTAGAGAATCAAATAACCCCACTAAAAGTAGGGTATAGTGCTGAACAAAGAATTCACAAATGAAGAATATCAAATGACTGAGAAGCACATAAAGAAATTTTCAACCACCTTAGTCATCAGCAAAATGCAAATTAAAACAAACCTGGCATTCCACCTCATACCAGTCAGAATGGCTAAGATTAAAAACTCAGATGATAGAAGAAGCTGTCAAGGATGTGGAGAAAGAGAAACACTCCTCCATTGTTGGTTGGATTGCAGGCTGGTACAATCAGTCTGGAAATCAGTTTGGTGATTCCTCAGAAAATTAGACCTAGTATTACCTGGGGACCCAGATATACTATCCTGGGCAGATACCCAAAAGATTCTCAAACATATAACAAGGACACATTCTTCACTATGTTCATAGAAACCTTATTTATAATAGCCAGAATCTGGAAAGAACCCATATGTCCTTCAGCAGAGTAATGGATACAGAAAAGGTGGTACATTTACACAATAGAGTACTACTCAGCTATAAAAACAATGTTTCCATGAAATTCACAGGCAAATGGATGGAATTATAAAATATCATCCCAAGTGAGGTAGTCCAGTCACAAAAGAACACAGATGCTATGGGTTCACTGATAAGTGGATATTACCCAAAATGTGTGGATTACCCAAGATACAATTCAAGGACCACATAAAGCTCAAGATGAACGAAGACCAAAGTGTGGATTCTTCATTCCTTCTGAGAAAGGGGAATAAAATACTCACAGGAAATAAAGAGACAAAGTGTGGAGCAGAGATTGAAGGAAAGGCCACTGAAAGACTGCCCTGCCTGGGGATCCATCCTACATACAGTCACCAAACCTAGACACTATTGTGGATGCTAAGAAGTGCATGCTGACAGGAGCCTGATATAGCTGTCTCCTAAGAGGCTCCGCTAGAGCCTGACAAATACAGAGGCAGATGCTCAGAGCCAATCACTGGACTGAGCACAGGATCGCAAATGGGGTCCCCAGTGGAGGAGTTAAAGAAAGGACTGAAAGAGCTCGAGGGATTTGCAACTCCATAGAAGGAACAACAATATCAACCAACCAAACCCCGCCCCCTCACCCCAGAGCTTCCAGGGACGAAACTACCAACTTAGGAATAGTATAGTGGAAGGAGATGGGAGTGGTTGGTTGGGTAGGGTAACACCCTCATAGAAGCAAGAGAAGAAGAGATGGAATAGGGGATTTCTTCTGGGAGGCAGAACCAGGAAATGGGATAACACTTGAAATGTAAATAAAGAAAATATTCAATAAAAACGTAAATATGTGCTCAGAAGAATATATTAAGAACATACATGAAAATCATAGTGAATATTATTACAATATCCTTTGCCAAAAGTGAACATAATTTAAAAATGGAAGGGGTTGAAGTAAATACTGTGAAAAGCTTTTAGTAAAGGAAAGGAAGAATGCACTGAATGGAATGTAAGGTTCAGATATGTGTGTCTAAGTGGAGACCACTAGTAAAACCTTTGCCACCCTGTTTGTGAAATTCATAATGCATGTTAATCTGACATACCAACTAGAATGAACTGTTTACATTATGTTTTTTGAAAAATGAATCATGGTTTTGTATTGTAAACTTCCATTAAAAAAACACTTTATATAGTAGTAGCAGCAGCTACATTCATCCTCCCACAGAAGAACATATAAAACAGCTTCCACACTCTTGACAAAATAACAGACAATTTTCTTTCTTTTGTATTTTATTTCTTTTTCTGCTTAAAAGAAAAAAATGAATGTTGTTTAGGGCAAGAAATACTTGCAGTCTCTACCGAAATAACTCTTGGTAGACAGTGATTCAAGTAGTAAAGAGCTTTTTATGGATAATTAGGATAATTAGTTGATTGAATGCTGTGTGAATTAGATGCCTTTTAGTATTCATGGCTAATTTATATTTATGAATATTATATAATTTCTGTTTTGTTTGGAACAATGAAATTGAAATAGCATAGAACCTAGTTACTTAACGTTAATAAATCTTTAAGAGTAATTTAGTGACACTTTTGTGATCAAGTGTCACCTAAAGCTTTCTTGACAGAGCAATATAATATGCAAAATTCTAATTCTGAAATTTGGGTGATGAGGCATTTGATTCATTATTATTTTCATTTTATTATTTTCATTTTTTATTTTTATTATTATTATTTTTTTACTCTCGAGATTTTATTTCCCTCCCAGTACACCCTCCAACTGTTTCATATCCTATACCTCCAAGCCATGCCCCTGTCTCCACGAGGCTGTCCCCGCCCTCACCTCTCACCCCTCCATCCCACCTGGCCTCTAAAACCCCTGGTGCCTCCAGTCTATTGATGGTTATATGCATCATCCCTGATTGAACAATGACCCAACAGTCCTCTGCTGTAAATTTGTAGGGGGCCTCATATCAGCTGGTATATGCTGCCTTTTTGGTGGCACATTGTTTGAGAGATCTTAAGGGTCCCGGTTAATTGAGACTGCTGGTCTTTGCACAGGGTCACCCTCCTCCTCACCTTCTTTCAGCCTTTCCTTAACTCAACCACAGGGCTCACCAGCATTGATTGGCTGCAAATATCTACATTTGACTCTTTCAGCTGCTTGTTGGGTCTTCTGGAGGGCAGTTATGATAGGTGCCTTTTTGAGAGTGCTCCATAGCCTCAGTAATAGTGCCAGGCATTGGGACCTCCTCTTGAGCTGGATCCCACTTTGGACCTGTTGCTGGACATTCTTTTCCTCAGGCTTCTCTCCATTTCTATTCCTGTAGTTCCTTCAGATATGAACAATTATGGGTCAGAGTTTTGACTGTGGGACGGCAACTCCCTACCTTATTTAATGCCCTGTCATTCTGCTAGAAGTAAGCTCTATAAATTCCCTCTCCCTACTGTCTAGCATTTCATCTAAGGTCCCTCCCTTTGACTCCTGAGAGTCTTTCACTTCCCAGGTCTCTAGTGCATTCTGGAGGGTCCCCCACAACCTACTTTCCTAGGTTGCTTGTTTCCATTCTCTCTGTTGGCCATCAGGGCTTCACTCCTTTTCCCCACCCACTACCAGTTCAAGTTACCCATTCCCTCCAATCCCAATCCGCATCTCAGGGCCCCCTCCCTTAACAATTGTGATTGCTTTCTTTTCCCTCCGAGTGGGACTGAGGTATCTCCACTTGGTCCAATCAGCTTGTTGAATTTTTTTAATTCTATGGACTGTATCTTGGATATTCAGTACATATGTTTTTGGCTAATAATCATTTATTAGTAAGTACATACCATGCATGTCCTTTTGGGTTGGAGTTATCTCACTAAGGTTGATATTTTCTAGTACTATCTATTTGTCTGCAAAATTCAGGATATCCTCATTTTTAATAGCTGAGTTGTATTCCATTATGTAAATGAACCACATTTTTTTTTTCTGTATCCATTCTTCTTTCATGGAACATCTGTGTTGTTTCCAGCTCCTGGCTATCACAAACGAGGTCTCTATGAATATAGTGGAACACATACACCTGTGGCATGGTGGATCATCTTTTGTGTATATTCCCAAAGAGTGGTATTGATGGATCTTCAAGTAGATCTATTGACAGTTTTCTGAGGAACATTCAGATTGAATTCCAGAGTGGTTGTACCAGTTTGCAATCCTACCATGTATGGAGGAGTGTTCCTCTATCTCTACATTCTTGTCAACATGTATTGTCACCTGAGGTTTTCATCTTATCCATTATGATTAGTGTAAGGTGGAATCCCAGGGTTGTTTTGATTTGAGTTTCTCTGATCATTAAGGACTTTGAACATTTCTTAAGTGCTTCTCAGTCATACAAGATTCCATTGTTATAAAATTTTGGTTTAATTCTATGCCCCATTTTTTAATTGGATTGTTTGGTTTTTCGTTGGTTAGCTTCTTGAGTTCATTATTGATATTAGCCCTCTATCAGATGTGTGATTAATGAAGTTTTTCCCAATCTATAAGTTGTTTATTTGTCATATTGACTATGTCCTTTGCTTTACAGAAGCTTTTCAATTTCATGAGGTCCCATTTATCAATTCATAATCTTAGAGCATGAGCCATAGGAGTTTTGTTTAGGAAATTTCCCCCAGTGCCAATGAGTTCAAGGCTCTTTCCCACTTTCTTTTCTATTATATTTAGTTTATCTGGTTTTATGATGAGGTCCTTGATCCACTTGGACTTGATCTTTGTGCAAGGTAACAAATATGGGTCTATTTCATTTTTCTACATACAGACATCCAGTTAGATCAGCACCATTTATTGAAGATGCTTTCTTTTTCCCATTGGATATTCTTAGCATCTTTGTCAAAGATCAAGTGTCAATGTGTGTGGTTGTATATCTGGGTCTTCAATTCTATTCCATTGATCAGCATGTCTGTCTCTGTATCTATACCATGTAGTTTTGATCACTTTTGCTGTGTTGTAAAGCTTGAGGTCAGAGATGGTGATTTCTAAAGCTGTTCTTTTATTGTTAAGAATTGTTTTTGCTATTCTAGGGTTTTGCCTTTCCAGATGAATATGAGAATTGTTCTTTCCATTTCTTTGAAGAATTGTGTTGGCTTTTTGATGGGGATTGTATTGAATCTGTAGATTGCCTTTGATAGGATGGCCTTTTTTACTGTATTTATTCTTCCAATTCAAGAGCATGGGGTACCTCTCCGTGTTCTGAAATCTTCCTCAATTTCTTTTGTGAGAGATTTGATATTATTGCCATGCAGGTCTTTCACTTGTTTGGTTAGAGCTACCCCAAATTATTTTATATTATTTGTGGCTATTGTGAAGGGTATCGTTTCTATAAATTCTTTCCCAGACTGTTTATTATTTGTATAAAGGAAGGCTACTGATTTGGTTGAGGTAATTTTATATCCAGCCACTTTGCTGGAGTTATTTATCAGATGGAGAAGATCTCTGATAGAATTTTTGAGGTCATTTATGTATACTATCATATCTTCATGGAATAATGATACCTTTATTTCTTCTTTGCCAATTTGTGTCCCCTTGACATCTTTTTGTTGTCTTATTTTTCTAGATAGCACTTTGAGTACTATATGGAATAGATATGGTGAGAGTGGGCATCCTTGTCTTTTTCTCGATTTTAGTGGGATTGCTTCAAGTATGTTTCCATTTAATTTGATATTAGCTGTTGGATTGTTATAAATTGCTTTTATAATGTTTAAGTATGGGCCTTAAATTCTGACTTCTCTAATATTTTTAACATATTGGGGTGTAGTACTTTGTCAAATGCTTTTTTTTGTGTCTAAGAAGATGATCATGTGATTTTTCCCTTAGAATTTCTTTATATAGTGGATTACACTAATGCATTTCTGTATATTGGACCAACATTGCATCCTTGGGATGAAGCCTATTTAATTGTGGTGAATGATGGTCTTGATGTGTTCTTGGATCCAGTTTGCAAGAATTTTATTGAGTATTTTTGCATCAATATTCACAAGTGAGATTGGTCTGAAGTACTCATTTTTGGTTGGGTCCTTGTGTGGTTTAGGTATGAGAATAATTGTGGCTTTGTGGAATGAGTTAGGTAGTGTTCCTTCTGTTTCTATTTTATGGAATATTTGTATCAGTTCTTCTTTGAAGGCCTGGTAGAATTTTACATTAAATCCACCTGGCTCTGGGCTTTTTTTTAGTTGGGATGTTTCTAACAACTTCTTCTATTTCCTTGTGTGATACAGGCCTGTTTAGATGGTTTACCTGCTCTTGATTTAATTTTGGTATGTCGTATCTGTCTAGAAAACCATCCATTTCACCTAGATTTTCCAGTTTTGTTGAGTATAAGCTTTTGTAGTAGGATCTGACGAATGTTGTAATTTCCTCTGTTTCTGTTGTTATGTCTCCCTTTTCATTTTTTATTTTGTTAATTTGGATATTGCCTCCGGGCCCTTTAGTTAGGTTGAATAGGGGTCTATCTATCTTGTTGATTCTCTCAAAGAACCAGCATTTTTTAAATTGTTTATTCTTTGTACTATTTTTATTTGGTTGATTTCAGACCTGAGCTTGAATATTTTCTGCCACCTACATCTCTTGGGTGAGATTGCTGCTTTTTGTCCTAGAGCTCTCAGGTGTGCTGTTTAGTTTTTAGAGTAAGATCTCTCCAGTTTCTTTACCAGTGCACTTAGTGCTAAGAATTTTCCTCTTAGTACTTCTTTCATTGTGTACCATAGGTTTGGGTATGCTGTTTTAAGATTTTCATTAAATTCTAAAAGTCTTTAATTTCTTTATTTCTTTCCTGACCAAGTTATCATTTAGTAGAGAGTTGTTCAGTTTCTACATGTATGTGGGCTTTCTGTTGTTTTTGCTATTATTGAATACCAGCCTTAGGCCATGGTGATCTGATAGGATGTATGGGCTTATTTTAGTCTTCATGCATCTCTTGAGGGTTTTTTTTGTGACCAATTATATGGTTGATTTTGGAGAAGGTACCATGAGGTTCTGAGAAGAAGGTACATTCTTTTGTTTTAGGGTGAAATGTTCTAATCTGTTAAATTTGTTTCATAATCTCTATTAGTTTCACTGTGTCTCTATTTAGTTTCTGTTTCAATGTTCTGTCCCTTGGTAAGAGTGTGGTGTTGAAGTCTCCCAATATTATTGTATGGAGTTTGATGTGTGTTTTGCTCTTTAATAAAGTTTTTTTTAATGAATGCTCATTCTTTTGCATTTGGGACGTAGTTGTTCAGAGTTGAGACTTTCTCTTGTGAATTTTCCCCTTAATGTATTTGCAGTGTCCTTGCATTTCTTTCTAGACTCAGGTAAAAAGTCCCTGAAAAATGTCATTTTTTTTTCTCATCCTGTTACTTACCATGGAGAAAAGGAATGAACAATACATTGTTACTGCATAAGCAAATAATTGACCCTGGCTGAGCTCTTAGATTTACACTTTTAGTACAATCCCAGTAAAAATCCAAGCAGTGTAGTAAAGAGATACTCTGCCTCTACTAACAGTACTAACAGAGGTAATTGCCATCTTGGGAACCATAAATGAATAACTATCAACGGTATTTCAGTGGCTGGAGACCTTTCCTTTCCTTCAGTTGTATGAGCAGCACAGCTAAGGTACACAACAGCATAGAGCACAACATTCTTAAGAGACTAAAATGCTGCTGTTACTATGTTACATTCAAAATAGTGATTTGCTTTTCTGTGTTTACTTTTTTCTCCAAATATTGATAATTTTTACAAAATAACTAAAAGTAGTCAACAGAGAAAGTAAGTAACACAGTTTAAACAAGTTCGACATTTTGCATTATTTGGCTGGAGGAAGAGAATGACAAGATATACACTTGGGACATGTCCTTAATTTTTCTCCCACATTTAAAACCATGCTTATCAAGTTTAGTTCAAACATTTATGTCCAGATCTGTAGCTCAGACTACAGACTGAGTGTGCCTTCAAAATATGAGAGATTTTTTTCGTATATACATCTAGAATTGCCATTTTTTTTCAAAGCATGTACCAGTATTTTCATACTCATCTTTTAAGTTCTCCATTCCTGGTTTAGGCTTCCAAAGATTAGCACACATACACAGATAGACACATGGCAACAACCAGAACACAGTATGGTTTCAAAGTAGCAAAGAAAACACTTACTAAGTACATAATTTAAAACTATCTTCAAAAGAGTGTACGACTGATCATGTGGGAAGTTCTCAGCAATCTTCACCCACTGGTGTGGTAGTTCCTTAAGTTTAGCATAAAAAAAATATTTTTCATTTTATGCAATGCACAAGAACAGATCAAATATGAAAACATTTTAAAAAATCAGTATATTTAACTTTTTGCTGTTAAGTTTAACTTCTTAATTAAAAAGAGGTGTATGGCTTTCTAAATTTAATTTCCAACCTTTTAAAATGATGTTAAACATAGACTAAGCATGTGATGTGGTGTAACACATACAGAGGCAACTGCAAATGAGAGACACACAAACGGCAGTGACCCCTAAGTGTCTTATCATTATGGTCAATTTTGATTAAAAAAATCATAATGAAATGAACAGAGTGATATATTCTAGGTAAAATAAAGACCCAAATAGCAAGAATTCAACTCAAAGTATTGTAAAAAACAAAACAAACAAACAAACACAACCATTAGGGGTACATATCCATAATTTTGGATGGACAATTTATGAGTCTAAAGGAAATCTAGAGTTTCACTCAAATTGTTTCCATCATTCATAAATAGAGTGTGGAATGTCAGCTCGTGATACCTAATTGAGGTTACAGGGGTTACAATATCATGTAAAATGTGCAAAATCTAGTCCAAATTATTACATCAGTATTTGGGCTTGCAAGAGGGTCATAGTAGAAAATTACTGAACAAAAATTACAGGACTGTATCTTAGGAAATGTATTTTTACTAATACATGGTACAACACAATCAGCTATAGTTTGCACATTTATCTTCAGACATGATGTAAACTATGGCTGGACTGGTCAGAGGGACTGTGATCTGGGGCAGGTTCTATGGTTTTTAGACATACTGAGACTAACACTAAACCTGACTTACATTACAAACTGGGAATGCCAACTGTATACAATTCAATTCTGGAAAGAAAAACACTTAAAAATTCATTTATAAATCAGGTACCCATTTCTGCAATTTTAGGGTCTAGTCTGGATTCTTCTATTTTAACTTGCTATTCTTAAACCATCAAAGAGTAGTCCAATTTTAAATGTGTAAAACAAAACAAACAGCTTGTGAATAGATATTCATAAGAATCTTCAACACAAGTTCAAATTTTGTCTTTATTTACAAAATGTTCTCATAAAATATATGCCCCTATACTTATGTCTCTTCCATAACACACTTCACACATTTATTTTAGCAATGTTAATATATTATTTAAAATCAAGATTTCATTTTAGTCACTAGATTGATTTATTATCATTTATATCCATGGATGAGATAAGTTTATAGAAATTATCTGCAGTTCCACAGCAATGATTCCTGAGTCCAGTGCAGAAGGTGTTGCAGTTACCAGTCTCAAAGATACAGAACACCAATGGCATATGCTCTAAGACCAAGAATTGACAAACGGGACTTCATAAAATTGCAAAGTTTCTGTAAGGCAAAGGACACTGTCAATAGGACAAAACGACAACCAACAAATTGGGAAAAGATCTTTAACAATCCTACATCTGATAGAGGGTTATTATCCAATATATACAAAGAACTCAAGAAATTAGACTCCAGACAACCAAATTACCCTATTAAAACATGGGGTATAGAGCTTAACAAAGAATTTTCAACGGAGGAAACTCGAATGGCCCAAAAGCACCTAAAGAAATGTTCAATATCCTTAGTCGTCAGAGAAATGCAAATCAAAACAACCCTGAGATTCCATCTCACAGCAGTCAGAATGGCTAAGATTAAAAACTCAGGCGATAGTAGATGCTTGTGAAGGTGTGGAGAAAGAGGAACACTCCTCCATTGTTGGTGGGACTGCAAGATGGTGCAATCACTTTGGAAATCAGTGTGGTGGTTCCTCAGAAAATTGGACATAGCATTACCTGAGGATCCAGCTATACCACTCCTAGGCATATACCCAGAAGATGCTCGAACATATAACAAGGACATATGCTCAACTATGTTCATAGCAGCCTTATTTATAATAGCCAGGAGCTGGAAAGAACCCAGATGTCCTTCAACTGAAGAATGGATTAAAAAAATGTGGTATATTTACACAATGGAGTATTACTCAGCTATTAAAAACAATGAATTCGAGAGGTTCCTAGGTAAATGGATGGAACTAGAAATTATCATCCTGAGTGAAGTAAGCCAATCACAAAAGAACACACATGGTATTCACTCACTGATTATTGGATATTAGCCCAGAACCTTGAAATGCCCAAGATGCAACTCACAGGCCACATGAAGCTCATGAAGAAGGAAGACGAAGTGGGGGTGATTCGGTCCTTCTTAGAAGGAGCAACAAAATACTCAAGGGAGCAAATATGGAGACAAAGTGAGGGACAGAAACTGAAGGAGGGGCCATATGAAGACCATTCCACCTGAGTATCTATCCCATATGCAGTCACCAAAAGTAGATGCTGACGTGGAAGTCAGGAAGTGCATGCAGATAAGAGCCTGATACAGATGTCTCCTCAGAGGTCTTCAAGAGTCTGACATATTCAGAGGCAGATGCTCACAACTAGCCATTGAACTGATCATGGGGTTCTCAATGGAGGAGTTAGAGTGAGGACTGAAGGAGCTGAAAGGGTTTGCGGCACCATGAGGAGAGCAACAATACCACCCAACCACAGCTCACAGGTTCTAAACCACCAGCCTCGGAGCACTTAAGGAGGGATCCAGGGCTTCAGCTGAATACGTAAGAGTGGAGGGCCCTGCTGGATATAGGTGGAGGAAGATATCCTTGACTTTGTGAAGGCTGGACGCCCCAGGGGGTGGGAATTTTGAGGGTGGGGAGGTGGGAGTGGGGGGGTAGGCAGGGGTTACATCAGCAGAGAAAAAGGAGGAGGGGTGAGGGGATAGGGGGTTCCTAAGTGGGTGGGGGATGGAGTAAGGCGACAACATAGGAAATGTAAATAAAACATCCAATAAAAAAGAATTTTTGAGCCACAAAGTTTAATAAGCCTTTAATATTTATACAAATATTAATAAATATTAATGTTAATATTTATACAAAGTTGTCTCTACATTATTTTCAAATGATGCAATCACACTGAACTCTTTTCCAGTACTTGTCTTTATATTTAATGTAATTCCAAGAAAGAGTTCTTCAGGAAATGATAAAGAAAATAATTCTCTACCAGAGAGGCCCAAGAACTCAAGTGGCACTATACCAATTACAAGCAAATGATCTTAGTGTACTTTTTCATAGCTTTCAGCTATGATTCTGGAGAACTAAGGTGAAAATCAAGAACATTTTCTTTACAGATTGAGAATACATCTGTCCTGTGTCCTTTTCATTTGCAACCAGTGCCGGAACCAGAGGTAGTGGTAAAAAAATCAAGAAGTAGAATTTGACAGAAATCAAGAGAGGCTTCAGTTTTTCAAGTGGACCTCAGGAGCTTTTAAGAACGTGGCAGTCATCCCTCCTGGAACTGGAATGGCTCATCAAGTGAACTTAGAATATTTATCAAGAACACTTTTTGAATAAATGGACTTGTTCTTACCAGATAGCATAGTTGGCTCAGATTCTCATAAAACCACGGTGAATGGATTGGGGATTCTTGGGTGGGGTGTTGGCAGCATTGAGACAGAGGCAGTTGTGAGTGGTCTGATAGTTACTATTACTTTACCAGAGGTGATTGGATGTGAGCTGACTGGGTCATCCAATGTTCTTTGTTACATCTATAGATATTGGCCTTGGCATTACAAAGCACTTCAGGCAAGGAGGCATGGCTGGGAAGTTTGTTGAGTTCTTTGGAAGTGGAGTTTCAAAATTACCTATTGTCTGTAGACAATAGCAAACATGTGTACAGAATATGGTGCTATCCTCAGCTTTTTCCCTGTTGACAATGTGACACTATGACATTTAGAACATACAGGTTGTGACAAAACCAAACTTGAGTCAATGGAAAAATATCTTAAAGCTGTGAAGTTGTTTCTTTGTTTGCTTGTTTGTTTGTTTGTTTTTGAGACAGGATTTCTCTATGTAGCCCTGGCTTTCCTGGAACTCACTCTGTAGACCAGACTGGCCTCAAACTCAGAAATCCGCCTGCCTCTGCCTCCCAAGTTCTGGGATTAAAGGCGTGCACCACCACAGCCCACCATGAAATTGTTTCAAAATGATTAGAATTCTTCAGAACCTGAATATTCTCAGATGATACAGATTAATCTGAATTCAATAGTTGCATCTGTCAGTGGTCCAAAAAGGCCTCAGGATAGAGTTCCTGTAAGAGACGTGAAAAGTGATTTTTCAGGCTTGCTTAAGTAAAAAGTTTGGATTTAAAGGCTTCCAAGTTGCAGCAGAAAAACAAAGTGATATTATCAGTGTTCATTATGATGGAAGTGAGTATAAGCTGTCCCATGAGTCCATGGTCATTGCTGCAGTTTTCAGTTGTACCAATAATTGCAATCCATCTGTGATGCTTGCTGCAGGTCTTTTGGCTAAAAAGGCTGTTGAAATTGGTCTATGAGTTAAACTTTATATAAAACCAAGTTTTTCTTCAGGCAATGGGATGGTTACACATTACCTCAGTTTAAGTGGTGTGTTACTGTATCTTAGCAAGCCAGGGTTTGAAATAGTTGTCTGTGGATGTTCAATGTGTGTAGATAATACAGCACCTTGATCAGAAGCAGTTTTGAATGCATTAAAACTAGATGATTTGGTCACATGTGGCATTTTATCTGGAAACAAACATTTCAAAGGCTATCTTTATAATTATGTTCATGCCAATTATCTATGGATTCCACCCTTAATGGTGACTTATGCTACAGAAGACACAGAGAATATAGACTTCCAGACAGAGCCTTTAGGTTCTGACTCTATTGGCAAGGAAATTTACCCGCATGACATTTGTCCTAATCGAGAAGAAGTTCATAAAATAGAAGAATATGTTATATTGACAATGTTTAAAGCACTAAAAGAGAAAGTAGAGATGGGAAATAAACAGTGGAATTCCTTAGAAGCTCCAGACTCTGTGCTGTTTTCTTGGGATGTGAAGTCTACTTACGTCAGACGCCCTTCATTTTTTTGACAAGCTTATCAAAGAGCCACCTGCATTCCAGCCTATTGAAAATGTTCATGTCCTATTGTATTTGGGAGACTCTGTCACTACAGATCATATATCACCTGCTGGAAGTATTGCTAGAAGTAGTGCTGCTGCTAAGTATTTGACAAACAGTGGCCTGATTCCCTGAGGGTTCAACTCTTATGAAACCCAAGAGGTAATGATGCTGTGACGACAAGAGGCACATTTGCAAACATCAAGCTTTTAATAAGTTTATTGGAAGCTAGCTCCCAAAACAATTCATTTTCCCTCAGGACAGATATTTGTATTTGAAGCTGCAGAACTGTACCAGAAGGAATGTATCCCACTGATAATTTTAGCAGGAAAAAATATGGTTCAGGCTAAAAGAGCCTGGGCTCCCAAAGGACCCTATTTGCTCGATGTAAAGGTTGTTTTGGGTGAAAGTTATTAAAAAATAAATTTTGAGTTTTCTTTGACAGTTGTGTCAATGTCTTCTAAGGTATCTTCTACACTTTAGATTCTCTCATTTATCTCTTTTATTCTGTTGGTTACATTTACATCTGTAATTCCTGCCCTCTTTTCTAGGTTTTCCATTTCCAGGTTTGCCACCATTTGCATTTTCTTCATTGTTTCTACTTCCCCTTTTAGGTCTTAGATCTCTTTTTTCAATTTCTTCACCTGTTTACCTATGTATTCTTATATTTCTTTCAGCAAGTTATTGATATCTTCCTTAAAAGACTCCATTATCTTTGTGAGATAGGATTTTGGGAGAGATTCAGGAGTATTGGCATATTCAAGGCTTGCTGTGGTAGGAGAGCTGGGTTCTGATGATGTCCATGTATAGTGGCCTCTGTTGCTTATGGTCTTGTGCTTGCCTCTCACCATCTGGATATCCCTGGTGTGTGTTGGTCTGGGTGACTCTGTCTGGAGTTTGCCTCTTTTGTCCCTGGATTGCTTTAGTTCTCCCAGTAGGCCTGAGACCCTGGATGTAGCAAATCACCTGTGAGGCCTTCCAACTGGGGGCTCTTCAGAGGGACAGAGAAGCTGCTGATCTGTTGCCCTGGCTAAAGTAGATCTCCAGGGAGGCCTTCAGACCATTGCATCTTCAGTGGAGCAGTCAAGCTGTTGTCCTGTGTGAATATGTTCTCCAGGGGGACCTACATACAGTGGTTTCTGTTTCCCTATGTACAGCAGAACTCCAAGGAGGCTTTCAGTCTGTTAGGTCACTTACCCTGCATGCCTTCAAGCAGTGGTGTCAACTGCTCTGAGTGCAGAGGATCTTCTAGGATGACACAGGATATGGTGTCTTCAAGGGAACAAACCAGCTTGCAGTCAACTGCTTTAAGTGCAGCTAATCCTCAAGTGCTCTCTCTGAGTATAGTTGATTCTCCAGGATGGGTCAGGTTATGGTGTTTTCAGGAGAGCTGACCAGCTAGGAGTCTGTCCCAGCTGAGAGGACCAGGCAAAAGGGGCATGAGAGGAGTGGTATTTGGGAGGGCAAGGTTTTAGTGAGTGATGGGTCCTGAGTTCACCAGACTCCCAGTGGCAGCTCTGGGACTTAGGGTTGTGTGTGTGTGTGTGTGTGTGTGTGGACGGGAGGGATATGTTGCTCTGAGTGCAGCAGATCCTCTAGGATGGGTCAGGATATGGTGTCTTCATGGGAACAGATCACCTAGGAGTTGATTCATTATTATTTTCAAGTAAATTAAATCATTTAGCAAAAGAGATATATCCATCATGTCTAACAATTTGTATAAAATCATTAGGTTTTAGAAACCAAGTGTATTCAGTGTCAGTACCCTGGTTCTAAAATTGAGGTTACTTCTATATTTGAGACAGACACATGAAATTTTGAGTGTTTTTCATTTGTTAAACTCTAAAACAATGTTAGTATTAAATCTTTCTAAATTTTATGCAAAATATTTGTTTTACTTCTTCCACTGATTTTGATCATCTTCATATGATCTACACCTCCTGGATCCATTTCTCATTCCCTATCTTTGCATCCAGATTTCTTTTCAAGACCAACTTGTGATACTTAAATATTTGTCCACTGGAACACCATCAAATCATCAGTGGTTACATTCACAGAGAAAACTGTAACTTCCTCTTTCAACAGCTAATATTTGACATTCTGTCCATGAGAGTGGCTGAGATTGGATATCTAACTCTCTTAGCCATGATAGGATATAGAAAGATATAGAATTATTCATGTTTTGTGCATGCTTCAAAAGCCACGAAAGAATTCATATGTGCAGCTGTACTGATGTACATGAAAGATATTTCCTTGTCATCATCCACTACCTTTGCTATCTGCATTCTTTCTGTCCCCTCTTCTGCAATGATAACTTTGCCTTGGGAGAGATGATATAGTATTGTTGTTCCATTTAGGGCTGAAAATTCTATAGTGTCTTAATTCCCTTCACTTTAACTAATTGTGAATGACTATCTTAATCACAAGCTACTGAAATTAGATGCTCCTCCTGTGGATGGTAAGAAATACATTGATCTATGGGTTTAATAAGTCATTAAAAGCAGTTTAATGCTATATCCACTTAGCAGCATATTTGTAGTAGATTCTCCCTTAGGAATATTACATTTATAACTTAAGGCATTTAGCTCAATAGTGGCATCAGTTATGAATTTCAGCTAGTCAAATGAGATCTAAATCCCACCAGAAATTCATCATTTACTATCACTGTTGAAGAAGTGAACATATTTTGCCAGGACTACCAATTTTTTTACAGATTAAATAGTTTATAATTGTTTATTACTGATGATTACTCTTCTAATCCTGTAGCTTGCATACCACCTTTCTGCTCTGGGAAAGCTAACCAGAATCAGGGAAGTTTCCACTATTATAACACTTCCATTTACTATGTGCGTTTGTTAGATTTTTACACTGTGTAATTTAGATTTATATTAAATAAAGTATAACAAAATATTAAAGTGGTTTACTCATATATTTTTGTTTTGTCACTCTGAGTTTTAGGAATGGAGAAGACACATTCATTTTTGGTTTTTCTTTCATAGTTAACACAAAAAGTATTATATAAAGAAAAATTTAATTAAATTTTATTTGATAACTTTCCTGTCTCAAAAAGATTCATATTTGGAAATATAATTTGTAAATAAGTATATCAGTCTATTGTCCTGGTAGTTTTATGTCAGTTTGACATGAGCTAGAGTCATCTGAAAAAAGCAGGATGTCAACTCAGAAAATGTATCCACAAAGTTTGGCTGTAGGACATTTTCTTAATTAGTGACTGATACATGGGGCAGGGCCCTGTCTATTGTGAGTAATGCCATCACTGAGTTGCTGCTCATCCTGTATTGTGGATTCGGTCTAATGGTGCTTGTATTATGTTCGTATAGTCTCTAAATTTGCATGATATTCCACACATATGCATGTAAGAAACTGTAGAAATCTTGCTCCCAGTTGGGTCTTATTGATAAATGAAGTTGCTGGTGGCAAAGGACTTCGCTGGAAGATAGAGGAAGTACTTTCAGTATTCCTAGGCAAGGGATCAAGGTAGAGTGAGAGAGATAGGCACGAAGCCAGGGAAGGAAGAGAGAAACCAGGCCTGAGAGGCGCAGGAGACTGAGAGACAGTCAACATGTAAGTGCTAGTGAATGTGCACGAGGGGGCTGCAGACCTGGGTCTGGAGCAGCAAATATAGAATATAGATTTTTAGTAAGTAATAATTTGGGAATATCAGAGGTGGTATGTCAGCCACATGGAAGTTTAAGAAGTGGTCTATCCACTGAGCTGTTTAAGACTAAATATAAATGTGCTCTGTGTGTGTGTGAGTGTGTGTGTGTGTGTGTGTGTGTGTGTGTGTTTCATCTGGGAACGCAGACCATTGCAGCAAGCAGTGAGGAAAACAAGCTGCCGCTGCTGGGATCAATTTAAGTAGCACTAGTTAGAAAAAGCTACAGAAGGCAACCAACATGTAGGCTTGAGCTCACTAATAAAAAATAATTGGAGATTTTTGAATGGAAAACAGCATGCCTTAAAGTTAGGAAGTGAAGAGAATTGATCAGGTAGCAATGCTGCACATTATTTACCCAAGCCGTGTGGGTCTGGGATTAAGACAAAAGGCATACTAAATTGGCACACGTAATTCTTGTGTTCATGATATAGGCTATGACATGGTTGTCTCCCAAGCTGAATGAGACAATACTGGGTAGTGGGCTTAGAATCCAGCCTGAGTTCTTCTCAAATGCTTCAAAGCTGTCTCAAAGAGATTAAGCTCAGAGGTGATGGGAGCCCCTGCTCTTCATGGAGATAAGCTGCTCAGAAGAAATAGAGGCAGATTGTTGAGACAGCTTGCCTCCTATAACCAAGTAAAAGGAATAGAAATAATGGAATTTTAGGAAGTCAACATTTTGTAAACAATTAGGTTCTTTGAATGGGGGGGTCCATGGAAATTCTAGGATTGTTTAGCATGGTATACAATACTGTCAGGCTAAGAATAGGCTTATAGTGTAAATAGAAGGGATTTAGCTGCAGCTAACTAAAAAAAAATTAAATAAATTCATATAAAAGATATAAAGAGAAAAGTGATATAATATATATATATATACCCACAGAGATATTAATCTACAGAAGGGAAAATTATTGATAATTGCTCAATCATTTTAAAATATGTATAGATGGATAAATAAATTCAGGCCTTAAATGAAAAGATAAAAAGGAAAGGAGATTGGGAGGAACCCTTTTCAATGGATACTAACTGTTTAAGATTGTTTTAATTGCTTTAAATTGCTTTATTTACCAAAATGAATATGGTTATAAGTTTGGTCTTTATGGCATTACAAATCCATCTATGATAGAGGTCAAAATAGGGCAGGCCTAAAGAAAAAGGAGACTGCTAATTAAATCAGTATATATTTTTGATGATTTCAGGTTGTTGGAACAAGGACATGATATTTTGGGGGAGGGGCTCTGTATTTGTGTTAACAGAAAAGTAGAAAAGGCTTTGAACCCCTTCCTAAGTGATACGGATCATATATAAAAGGGGATGACCCCTGATATCTTGGCTACAGTGGAAAGAAAAAAAATTTCAAGTAGATCTAACAGGACAGGTACGATGATTTGCTGATTTCTCCACATGGGATCAGTTCTGAAAATGGCTTAAATATAAAAATGTCTCTAGCCAAAACTTTGGCTAAAATTAGCCAATAAATATTGTTGGTTACAGAATCCTTAAGATGGTGCCATCCTTCACATAGCATGAACAAATATTTACTACAATTGGTTATTGATCAAATTAACACATAAAAAAGAAAGTTTTCTTTCATCTGCTCAAACAAGGAGCAAAAAAATCATCCTTAACTAATCTGTGCACCTTACACAATCTATACAAATATTTATATAGTGCTAAAATATTGGTTGTAAGATTCATTTATGGTAGAAGGTTCAGCTCTGACAAGATTCATTTTGGGGTTGCTGAAATGGCCTGCTGTTCCACCTACTTCCTTCCTCAAGCTGGTTTCAGAAACTTGCTCCCAGAAGACTTTCAAGAATAGATGGTGATTCCTGATGACCTCAGTTCATCAAGTCATTCAAATGAAATCATTCAAAACTTCAGTCAAGCCCCTAATCATCTAAGCATACAGGCAATAGATACCAGATGCTAAAGCTAGCTTTTGTAGGTTTAACTAATTTTTCCAATTTTCTTATTCCTACCCATACCTTAAATATATATCTCACTGTCCGTAATTGAACAAGGAGAAGACACGAAGAGTTGTCATCCCTATTCCTTAGGTTTGAGTGTCTGGTTACTTTATAAATAATAGATATGTTGCCATTTTAAGGGATAATTTGAAAATGATCATAATTTTAAACAGAGATTAAACTAAATATAGAGCTTAAACTTGGGGATTTTTGACGTTCCATATTCTTCTCTATCGTTTTTTCCCTAGATAAATGGGGAGGGTTGAAAAGAAAATGAGGGATAGAGTAATATTATAAGAAATTATGTATGGGATGGATTACTAAGTTTATTCTTGAGCAAAGCATTGCATATCCTTAATCTTACATTAGTAGAAGTCTTTATAATTGATGAAACATTAAAGTTAACATTTCTTACATTGGTACAGAACTTACATATTGATACAGGTTTACAATCTTCATTGGTATATATATTTGCATATTGATACAAAATTTAAAAGTAATTTTGTGACTCTTGGACATTGTGCTTATGCAAATATTATTGGGCTTATCCCAGTAATATAGATAATGTTAAATTGTTCACAAAAAGTCTCAAATGCTCAACTACAGTAGCCAGTTCCATTATCTATTTCTTGTTTTACCTGTTGTTGTTGTTGTTGTTTTGGACGTTTTATTTATTTACATTTCAGATGTTATCCCCTTTCCCAATTCTCCTCTCCCAGAGGCCCCTCACCCCATCCCCACTACTCCTGCTTCTATGAGGGTGTACCCCCACTCATCCACTGACTCCTGCCTCCCTGACCTTGAATTCCCCCCACTGGTGCATTTAGCCTTCATGGGACCAAGACCTCTTCTCCCATTAATACCCAACAAGACCATTTCTCCACTACAAACGCAGCTGGAGCCACGGTTCCTCCCTGTGTGTTCCCAGGCTGGCAGTTGGTTTAGATCCTGGGAGATTTTGTTGTTTGGTATGGTTGCTGTCCCCATGGGGCTGCAAGCCCTTTCAGCTCCTTCAGTCTTTTCTCTAACTCATCCATTGGGGACCCTATAATCAGTACAATGGTTAGCTGAGAACATCTGCCTCCATATATGTCAGGCTCTGGCAGACCCTCTCAGGGACAGGTATATCAAGCTCCAGTCAGAATGCACTTCCTCACATCCACAACAGTGTTTACATTGGGTGACTGCACATAGGATGGATTCCCAGGTGGGTCAGTATCCTGATGGGCCTTCTCCAGTCTCTGCTCCACGCTTTGTCTCTGTATTTCCTCACATGAGTATTTTTTTTTTAAGTAGTACCAAACCACCCACACTCTGGTCGTCCTTCTTGAGCTTCACATGAGCTGTGAATTGTAACTTGTATATTCCAAGCTTTTAGGCTAATATCCATTTATTAGTGAATGCATACCATGAGTGTTCCTTTGTGACTGGGTTACCTCACTCAGGATGATATTTTCATTTGCCTAAGAATTTTGTGAAATCATTGTTTTTAACTGCTGAGTAGTACTCCATTGTGTAAATTACCACATTTTCTGCATCCATTCCTCTGTTGAAGGATATCTGGGTTCTTTCCAGCTTCTGGCTATTATAAATAAAGAGGCTATGAACATAGTGGAGCATATGTCCTTGTTATATGTTGGAGCATCTTCTGAGTACATGACCAGGAGTGGTATTGCTGGGTCCTCAGTTAGTACTATGTCCAATTTTCTGAGGAATGGCCAGACTGATTTCCTGAGTGGTTGTACCAACTTGAAATTCCACCAACAACGCAGGACTGCTCTTCTTTCTGCATATCCTGGCCTGCGTCTGCTGTCACATGAATTTTTGATCTTAGTCATTATAACCCAGTCCTTCTAATAGCTGCTATTGCAAACTATTTAGAATGATTAAGTTAGCTGCCAGATAGTAAACTCATGGTTATATTAGCTTCTGATTTAATTTTAATAAAGTATTTTCAATAGTATTTAAATAGAAATAGCTAAGAGAAGTTAAGCTTTTAACAGTTTACGTATACATACATATACATATACATATATACATATATATATATATATATAAATACACATACATACATATACAGTCTTCAAATTTTTCAGAAAACCACAGAATATGACATTTAAAATCATTTCATTATAAATAGATCCTTTTGACTAGGAGACATGTCTGCTCCTGCAAGTACTCCCTTCACAGTTCGAAGAAGATATTGAGCATCAGAATCTTCATATAGAGTTGCTCCAGTTGTGGCAAGGTAGCTTCTGGCAAGAGTTATCCTAATTCAGCTGCAGTTGAAGAAAATATTGTCCTTAAAAGGACACATGATGTGGGATTGCCAACAGTTTAGCTCTGGCAAGATATGATAAGTTACTCTTTCATCATTCCTGCTTCACTTAAGAGCTGTCAGATGGTCCTGGGCCAGAATTGAAGACAGATGCCCCAATGTTATGAGAAACATAGGGAACTGTCCAGGCAGTCCGCTATCTCTACAAATTGCTTAAATTTCTGAAGCTATGATTTTGTGCTTCCTATATATACAGGCAATAGTTAATTCATTTTAAGATCTTTGACAGGGATGAAAACTAGTTATATTCTCATCAAATATAAGTTGTTTTGCATTATAGAAGATGATCTTAATTTGAAAGGATGGACTTCAGATGGTAATGCAAATTAAAATCAAAACATAATTCAAATGTAAAATCATAACTCTTTAAGATAAATGATACAGTAGTTTTATCTAAATTGTCTAATATCGACTAGATGTTGTTATAATTATATTCAATACATGTCTGAGAGAAAAAGTCTTTTTAAATGAACAAAAATGGGGAAATTTTGATTTCATCCAATGCCGCTTGTATTATGTTCATCTAGTCTCTTAAATTACACGAGAATCTACATGACTGCATGTAAGAAATTGAGGAAACCTTGTGTCCAATTGGTTTTGATTGGTAAATAAAATTCGTGGAGGCCAATGGCTAGGCAGAGAGTTAGAGGTGAGTCTTTTAAGATTTCTGAGCAAGGGACCAAGGAAGATTGCGAGAGATAGTCACCATGATGGGTAAGGAAGTGAGACACCAGGCCTGAGAGGTACAGAAGACAGAGAGACAGTCATCATATAGGAGCTGGGTAATGCAGCTAAGGGGACTGCGTGTCTTGGTATGGGGCAGCAAAAATTTAATATGGATTTTAATAAGTAATAACTCGGGAATATCAGGGGAGAGTACATAAGTCACTTGGAGATTATGATGTTTTCCAGCCATTGAGCTGTGTATAAGACTCTGTGTGTGTGTGTGTGTGTGTGTGTGTGTGTGTGTCTGTGTCTGTGTCTATGGGTCTGTCTGTCTGTGTTCCTGTCTGTCTGTCTGTCTTTCATTTAGGAACCTAGAATATTGAAGCAAGTAGTGAGGAACATGTGACACCACAGTCCCCAGGATCAATTTGAGTAATGTTAATTGGGAACAACTATTATCCTGAGTTGTAAGTAAAAAGGTTAAGCAAATCATAGGAGCAAGCCAGGAATTTAGCACTCCTCTTGGTATCTGCATTAGCTCCTAATGCAGGGTTCTACCCTGCTTGACTGCTTACTCTCATTGCTTTGATGGTGAACTAATAAACGAAATTATGAGTCAAATAAATCATTTTCTCCCTATATTTCTTTTGCTCATGATTTCTAATCGCACTAATAGTAACCCTAAGACAAATTAATATCAGGTATTGCTGTGGTGAACCTGACTACTTGGTTTTAAGGAAGATTGTGGAAGGACTTAGGATGTATGGCCTAGAAAAGCCTTGAATATTCAAAGCAAGTGCTCCCTTCTTTAAGACTTTGGAAAATAAGAATTTTAAGAGTAGTTTACAATATGGAGGCTGGGCTTGTAATGTTTTAGAGGGAAGCAAAGGCTATAGTGGTCCTTATATATAAAAAATAATAATAAGATACTAGAACTACTAAAGAAAAACTTTCTTACTGTAAAATAAGGGGAAATGTGTACAAAAGATAGTGTGCATACATCTCTCCACAAATTCAACTTATATATATATAAATACCATCTAGGTAATAGCATGGAATTCTTTATCTATTTTATTTTTCTTTTCATTCTTGCCTCCAAATTACACTTACACCTTCAATAACATTGTTTGTAGTTCATTATTTTCTCTTTAATGCAACATAAACTTAACCTAAAAGTGAAGATTTATATAAGCCACTGTATTGATCATATTTACAACAATTTCTAAACATGTTCCTTGAAACCTAATGATATTATAATTACCTAAAATATTTAGAATTACAATAAACTTCATCACCTATATAAAATCACAATGCTATTACAGTTAAATAATGCATATTTGTAAGAATCCTTAATTTTCCCTCTGCTATTTCATAGTGCTCCCTGCTCATATTTTCCAAGTTTGCCTACTCCCATCATAGACAACTGTTATTAGTTTGTTGTTATTATCAATATTTCTACTATTGACAATGTCTAATTTACATACCTTTACTAGAAAGTACAATAAACTCAGTATTTATGAATTATGGCTATACACATTCACTTCCATAAAATTCTGGATGACAGTTGATGAGACAGATCTCATTAGGAGTAACTGAGGAGAAAATGAAGTTCAGAGATACAAAAATGGAATTTTAATGAAAATTTTATTATTTCATTAGATAGATTTATGTATTTTTCATGAAGAATAATGACAACTCTACAATAAATTTAAACTGTTAAGATTTATTGTATTTTTAAAAATTATGTGCCCCTGAATGTGTCAGTGAGAATACATGTGAGTTTGTGGAGAGATATTCATAGAAGACATAGCACATATAATCCCCATAGAAGAGAAGCAACAAAGTTTTAAGATGTACATAGTGTATTCTGCAAACTCAAGCAGGGTTTTCTGCAAAAGCATTATGAATGTTTATTAAATCCTTACCAAAAAAATATGCATTCTATCTTAGTTAGAAATTTACTACTGTGAAAAAATACTATGACCAAGGCAACTCTTACTAGGATGACATTAAATTGAGGCTGGCTTACAGGTTCAGTGGTTCAGTCCATCATCATCAATGCAGAAGTATGGAAGCAATCAGGAAGGCATGGTGTAAGAGGAACAGAGAATTCCACTTCTTGTTCCAAAGACAGTGCCCAGAAGACTGACACAAAGGCAGCTGGGATAAGGGTCTCAAAGCCCACATCCACAGTAACACACCTACTCCAACAAGGCTACAGCTCCTAATAATACCACTCCCAGGGCCAAACATAAACAAACCATCACATTCTACTCCCTGGCTCCCATAAGCTTGTTCAAACACATGAGTCTATGGGGGCCATTCTTACCCATAACATAATAAAAACTACATTTAGTCCAACTTCCAAAGTCCCCATAGTCTATCACAAAATGAACAAGATTAAAAGTCAAAAGTTCAATGTCTCTTCTGAGATTCAAACAATCTCTTAACTGTAATCCCCAAAGCAAGACAGGCAATCAGGGAGCTAAACTCCAAGTTCTGTCTCTCCACATTTGATGTTAAAGTGGTCTTCAGATCTCCAACTCCTTTTTCATCTTTGTCGACTGAAACAAAGTTCTTTCTCTTAGACTGATTCTACTCCTGTTGACAAGCTTTCCTCAGCAGATAGCCCATGTCTCAGGCATCTTGAACATCTTGGGATCTCCAAGGCACCTAAAATATTACAGGTTCTTGTTTCAATATCTGGGATCCACACATGATCTTCTGGGATCCTCCAAAGGGCTGGCATCACTTCTTTAGCTCTGCCTTCTGTAGAACTCTAAGATCAGGCTGAGTCGCTCCACTACTGCTGATTTCTTGGCGGTCATCCTATTATCCTGGCATCTCCAAAACAGTGAGGTCTTCCAGTACAACTAGTATTTACTAATAGCCTCTCGTAGACTCTCTTTATGATGCTAAGCCTCAATTCCTTTACATGACAACTTTAGTCCTAGGTCTGAGCTGGTGCTGCAACTTAAACAATGGCTTTCCATGACCTCTAACAGTATAAAATTCAGCTATTCTTCATGGTGCCTTCATGCCTTCAAAATTAGAACCACCTGGGTGACTCTTACATATTACCAAGTACAGCTCAGGCATGAGGTAAAACCTTGGTTATCTCTGGAACACAGCTTCTTTGTGCACTCAGAAAACACTTCCCAGAAGATTTTACCTCAGTGATGCTGCTCACTTTTTAATCACCACTGATTTCTTAATGTCAGATAACAAGAATCAATTGTCGCTCTAGTTTCTTCTATTCTTGACACTAAAGTCAGAGCCACATAGCCAAAGCTGCCGAATTTCCTTACTTGCTCGAGGTGGAAGATGACCTATTCTGTTATATTATCACAAGATTTCTGGTTTCAAACTCCTTAACTGTGTAAACTTGGCTTTGAACTGAAAGATCTTCGTGACATACTCCTAAGCACTGAGATGAAGAGTATGGTCCTCAAGCCTGGCTTTAAGTATTAATTCACCAAGAACTTGCTCTGTTCTAGTCTGGCCTAGAATTCAGAGATCTGCTTGCCTTTGCTTCCAGTGATTAAAGACTTTTACTATTTTACTAAATTTATTTTACTAAATTTAGCTGGGTGAGACCTTGCCCAAAGGTCACTACGACCTTAATTCAATTTAATATACTTGAATACAGGATTCAACTCCATTTTACTTCCTGATGCCCCTTTAATACTCCAATCATTATATATATATATATTTCTCCGCTTACTATGCTTGTTCAAAGCACTCTTCATGAGACTTATCCAGAGAACAAAGTCTTTGCTTGGCTCTTTTGAGACTTCCTTTATCAATATAATTAATAAAAATCTCTTTACTTTAACCTCATGAATACTCTCCAGGTACAGGCAAATTGCAGCCACATTCTTCATTAAGATACCAGAAATCAGTCTCTAGGTGACATAATGAAATTCTTCTCCACTGAAACTTCCTTGGAACATGTTTGCACAGTTCATATCACTCACAGGAACAAAATATTCCATATTCCTACTAGAATGGCCCATTGTGCCCCACTTATAGCATGTCATTGCTTTCAAATCCAAATCACAAAATCCACATTCTTCCAAAGAAAAGGATGATTAGGCTTATCACAGCATTACCTCACTCCTGGTACCAACTTTTGTCTTAGGGTTTTACTGCTGTAAACAGACACTATGACCAACATAACTCTTATAAAGAAAACATTTAATTGGGGCTGGCTTACAGGTCCAGTCCATTATTATCCAGGCAGGAACATGGAAACATCCAGACAGATGTGAGACTGGAGGAGCTGAGAGTTCCATCTATTGTTTCAAAGGCACCTAGGAGAACTTTCTTCCTGGAAGTTATGAGGGTGTCAAAGCCCACAGCCACAGTGACAGATCTACTCCAACAATGCTACACCTCCTAATAGTGCCATTCCCTAGGCTAACCATATACAAACCGTCACACATGCTAAACCCTTGAAGTAACTTTCCAATGTCTCCACAAAAACTTTTAGAATTTCTTGACTATCACAAACCATGTATTTGTGAAGATAGTAGTATTTGCTCCTTTGATAACTAATGCACTTGAAACAAAATTGAGCCACTCCCTCATAGGCTTTTCACTTCCTAATATGAATAATTGACATTTAGGATGATAAAATTAAGCAAAGTCATAGCTTACCACTGACTTTTTAATTAAGAAAATTTACCTTGTCAATAATTGCTTTAATTTTCTAACAGAGAATAATTCATACATTATAGAAAACTTGACTGATTATTTTTAAGCCATAGAAAATGAGAAAATTTGAAAACATTATCATTTACTTATATGCTAAAGTCTTTTAGGTCTGACATATTCTCTCTGGCACTGAAATGATGATTGTCCATAAATATTTGTTATACATTTGAAACAATAAAAGAATGTGATATATTCAATAAGCCATTCATTGTGGTACTTTGAGGTCTTCATAAGAGTAGTGAATAGTTCCCAAGCTGCATATTACACATTATTTTCTATTACATACTTCACAAAATGTCCTTGACATTCAAGAGCGTATCATTGCATTTTCATCTACCTCACTCCAGGGAACATTTGAAAATACCCTCCATTTGCCTTTAATAATTATGACTTGTCATATGGAATGCCAATCACAGATAATGTAAAATAAATATGTACTTGATGGTTTTTATTAACTGCTAAATTAAACCCAGTGTCATCAGAAACAATTTTTTCCTTCTGTCATGAAATCATTCTGTGTGTTCATTTCTGACCATTAATGTAAAAGGATAATAAACTCAGATACTTGATATTATTACTATTCAGTGTGCATGATTGAACAATTTTGCAGACTTGGCTGTTAAAGACATCAGGCCATAAACGTAACTATTTTGTAGGCTTGTAAAATTGTACCATGCAGCATTCATGCTGCAATTCAAACGCTAAACTCCTGTGAAGAATTCTTGTTGTACTATACTTCTTCACCTTTATTTCAATGCATATTCTTAAGTTGAAAAATAATATACATTTTCTTTATTTTTAAATTTATTTGATCTCATTTCTTATTAATAATAAGTTATCTTAAATTCATTTTTTTTTAAATTTTGCTCTGTTGGCACCAGTCATAATAATAAACAATCTACCCAAGGTTTTATCTCTGATTCCTTTAATGGTCAATGCATATTGTCATAAAAGTTGCTTTTAAATAAGTTTTTTACTTCTAAGTAAAATTAGCCTCACACGCTTTTGCAGCAGAAATATTAACAGAAATCTTTCATCTCCAATATAATCATTCATTTAGGAACATAATAGTTGTATCATTTAAAATATTTTATTTATGTTATCAATTGCAATGTCTGGTGTTACTGCATACATCAAAGTAGATGCCATAATGATAATGCTTTTTTGTTGCATCAAAAATTAAAAGAAAGCCAAGGAACTTAAAAGTCTTCTCTCCTTTTAGGAGAATTGAAGACCACATTCTTGTGAGAGCACATATTTGGTACAATAAATAATGATCAAACGTAGCTAATTTGAAAATGCTTGTTTTGAGATATTTTAGAAATGTTTAAGTTACCAAAAGGTCAATCATAAAATCCTTTAAACTGGTGCATGCTGCCTAGTTGGTGCTCCAGTATCTGAGAGATCTCAGGGGTCCAGGTTAATTGAGACTGCTGGTCCTCCCACAGGGTTGCCCTCCTTCAACCCTGGGGATAGAAAACCTAGGAAAGAGATCAGGAGTCAGACATGTAAGCATCACCAACAGAATAAACGAGATAGAAGAGAAAATCTCAGGTGCAGAAGATACTGTAGAAAACAATGACAACAGTCAAAGAAAATGAAAAATGCAAAATGTTTTTAACCCAAAGCATACAGGAAATCCAAGACACAATGAGAAGACCAAACCTATATAATTGGAATAGAAGAGAGTAAAGGTTCCCAGCTTAAGGGGCCAGTAAATATCGTCAACAAAATTATAGAAGAAAACTACCATAACTTAAAGAAGAGATGCGCATAAACATACAAAAGCCTATATAACTCCAAGGAGATTGGACCAGAAAGATTTCCTCTCATCACATAATAGTTAAAACCTCAAATGCACAAAACAAAGAAAGAATATTAAAAGCAGTAAGGGAAAAATGTCAGGTAATGTGGGACTGTGGAATCCTGCGTGGTCGGCCACGCCCCCGAAACCTAGAGATCAAACATAACAGCCCTTGTCAAGTCACTTAAGACAGGAGACTAACAGGCCTCTGCCACAGGATTTCTCTGGCCCCGCCCCTCCCCCTTCCAATATATAAACAGACCCCTTCCGACATTTTTTGGGAGAGTTTTGTCACCATCCGCACCCACCATCATGACAATAAACCTGTCCACGTGCCTCTTTGAACTCTGGACTCTTTGCCTAAGTCAAGACTCGTGTGCGCCCCTGTCCGCCTGGGACAGGGGAGGGAGAGAAGCTTTTTCGACCCCCCCCCATGCTCTCTGTACTCTAGCGGGCTGCGGGACACTTTCTCCTGACAACAGCGGCCTGTGCACTGCCTCTGCGGCCCGCTGGCCTGTGTCTTGTCCCAGGTGCCTGGCTTCTTTGCTCTCGAGACCCTGCAGTCACTGTTGACAGTTTGGGTGGGCGAGACGGAATCTTCAACACTGAGTACTGAGAGCCACGCGGTCCCAGGATGCCCTTGTCCCCCTCGCGAACATTGCCCAACAAGGTAACATATAAAGGTAGACTTATTAGAATTATACAAGACTTCTCAACAGAGACTATAAAAGCCAGAAGATCCTGGGCAGATGTCATACAGACCTTAAGAGAACACAAATGTCAGCCCAGGCTACTATACCCAGCAAAACTCTCAGTTAACATAGATGTAAAAACCAAAACATTCTATGATTAAACAAATCTGCACACTATCTTTCCTTCCACAAATCCAATCCTACCAATGATGGTAGATGGAAAACTCCAACACAAGGAGAGGAACTACATCTTACAAAAAGCAAGAAAGTAATCTTCTTTCAACAAACACAAAGGAAGGTAGCCACACAAACATAAAAATAGCATCAACAATATCAAAAAGCAAAAATCACTACTCCTTAATATCTCTTAATATCAATGGACTCAATTCCCCAATAAAAAGACATAAATTAACAGACTGGATACATAGAGAGGACCCAGGATTTTGCAGCCTACAGGAAATGCATCTCAGTGACAGAGACAGACACTACCTCAGAGTAAAGGGCTGGAAAACAGTTTTCCAAGCAAATGCCCCCCTGAACAAGCTGGAAGATCCATTCTAATACAGAATAAAATCAACTTTCAACAAAAAGTTATCAAAAAAGATTAGGAAGGACACTTAATACTTGTCAAAGGAAAAATATACCAAGATGAGCACTCAATTCTGAACATCTATGTTCTAAATGCAATGACACCCAAATTAATAAAAGAAACTTCACTAAAGCTCAAAGCACACAGTGCAAGTCACACAATAATAGTGGTGGAGAATTCAACACCCGACTCTCAGCAATGGACAGACCATGGAAACAGAGACTAAACAGAGACAGTGAAACTAACAGAAGTTATGAACCAAATGGATTTAACAGAAATCTATAGAACATTTCACCCTAAAGCAAAAGAATATACCTTTTTCTCAGCACCTCATAGTACGTTCTCCAAAATAGACCATATAATTGGGGACAAGGCAGGCCTCAACAGATACAAAAAAATTGAAATAATCTCCTGCATCCTATCAGATCACCATGGTCTAAGGCTTGTCTTCAAAAATGACAAAGATAGAATTACAGGAAGATCTCAGAATATGGAAAGATCTCCCATGCTCATGGATTGGCAGGGTTATTGCAGAAAAAATGGCCATCTTGCCAAAAACAATCTACAGATTCAATGCAATCTCACTAAAAATTCCTCCTCAATATTTTCTAGGATTAGAAAGAGTAATTTGAAAATCCAGTTGGATTAAGGCCTGGAAAAAAGAACATACAGATTTCCCAATTATCTTCACACTGTGGGTTTAAGAACAAAATTGTAGGCAGTCTGGTTTGTTAATAAATGAAACTCAAAGTCCAAAGACTATAAACATCCTTTAGAATATTCAGTAGGTGTAAGATTTCTGTATATATAAGACTGTAAGATGTCTCCTCTTCTAAATGTGGTGATAATTCCCCAATGAAATAAAACCATGTGTCACTATGAGTTTCAGTTAATTTATCCCTGCACACTAATTTTTTGCTTATTTGTAAAATTAAATAAGCAATTTATCTTTTCTATCTATATAAAGTATTATGTTTCTTTAAGATATTTATTTTTTTAAAGATTTATTTATTTATTTATTTATTTATTTATTTATTTATTTATTTTATGAGTATACTGTAGCTGTCTTCAGACACACCAGAAGAAGGCATCCAATCTCATTACGGATGGTTGTGAATCACCATGTGGTTGCTGGGATTTGAACTCAGGACCTCCGGAAGAGCAGTCAGTGCTCTTAACCGCTGAGCCATCTCTCCAGCCCCTATTTAAGACATTTATAAAATCATATTTTAATCATTGGTATGGTCTTTATAGGTCAAGTTACATTAATAGATTATTTGTCACAAAATAAAGTTCAATCATTTTTCTTTCCTTTTTTGTTTTCGTTTTCATGTTTTACTGGAATTTTTTCATACAGTATATTCTAATCATGAATCTGTGAGTTCTTCCTAGATCCTCCCTACCATCCCACCCATCTAACTATACACCTTCTTTTAATCTCCCATTAGAAAACAAGCAAGGCAAATAGTCAAGCAAACACAACAGAGTAAAGAAATATAAAGAAAAAATGAAGATAAAACACAAAAAAACAAAACAAAGAAAAACATACCACATCAAACCTATGAAAACAAAAGAACGAGAAATATAGTACATAGGCAAAAGACTAGTAAGATACAAAACACTGCCCTCAAAGCATTATGAGACAAAACATCTCCAACATGGATGTTGACCATGTATCCACTGCTGTGGTTGGAGTCTACCATTAAGTATGGTTTTTACAGCCAGAGGGACTCCACTAGAGAAAACTTATTTTTTAGAGGTTGAAAATTAAAAGTATCTTAGTTAGTTATGGGGGAATCCTGTCCACTCTCCTACTAAATACTGGCACTCCATCAGAGTTGGATCTGAGGATGCCATGAGCCTGCTGCCACATTTTCTGTAAGTTCATATGTGTATCTACCTTGTTTCAGGAATTCATTGTTTCCTTGGGATCTTCCATTCAAACTGGCATTCTTGCATTGCTTCACCTTTCTTTCTTTGTTGATCTTCACTTATCATAACTTCATTGAGAAAAAATACACCAAAGAATTCAAACTGGCACTCTTGCATTGGTTCACCTTTCTTTCTTTGTTGATCTTCACTTATCATAACTTCATTGAGAAAAAATACACCAAAGAACTTGTGGTAGTCTTCTGGCTGCTTCTTGCTGCTTCTGTGAACTCATGCATATCAGCATCAGCAGAGTCTCATGGTTTCTTGTAGATCAAGCCTCTGCTGGAGATTTGTGTTTGGTGTTTTGCTAATGAACTGGACTGACAAGGAATATTGAAAATGTTCCAAAGAACTATATCTGAACAGGTCCACAATCCCTGCTTCCTTTTATCCTTTCTTTCCTCCTACCTCTGGTGGGTGGTAGGCTAAAAGGAAGGTTGACTTGTAAAAGAACCATAATTAAAGTAGGTTTTGAAAAATCAATGTCTACAACTGAGTATTACAAGGTAGAGACAATTTTCTACAAAAATATAGACCCTAGTGAGTTTGCAACTTTTTAGTGAAAGGTAAAGTAGTCAAGTTCATTTGAGTAGCATAAATTGTTCTTGAAATCATTTGTAAATGAAAGTTATAAAGTTGGGATTGCAGGGAAGATGAGGTGGATCTCGAGAACATTGTGGTCAGGAAATGAATAAGATCAAAACATATTGTATTAAATTCTCAAAGGAGGAATAAGAACAGTATAGATAGTAGGAAAGGTGAGTTACAGTAAAATAAAAAAAATTATTATACATGCCAGCCTTTATTCTTGAGGATAGAGATTTAATTTGTTTCATGATTCTCCTGTAATTTTTGGCTCATATATTACATTTCAACTTAAGTTTCCCCTCTTTCCTCTGTAATCAGCCCCTCTCTCCTCTTCCCATTTCTCCCTCCCTATCCATTTCTTCTCCCTTTCTATTCTAAAAATGCAGACTCCCAGGTATAGTTCTTGTTTTCAATTTGTTTTTCTCTCATACAGTACAAAAGCCTTCCTTTCCTCCACTCCTCTCAACCCCCAAGTTTGGGTCTACGAAATCTACTGCTCTTCTGTTTTCACTTCAAAATAAAAGCAGGCTTTCCAGATATATCAACAGAACATAGCATAACAAGATGGAGTAACAATAGGTATAAACCTAAATACCAAGTTTGGACAAGGCAACCACGGTCTCAAGGAGGAAAAGGGTCTCAAGAGCAGACAATAGTCAAACACACCCCAACTACCATTATTATGATTCCCACAGAAATTTCAGATAAGCAGCCTCAATATTAACAACAGAACTATATAGAGGCAGAAAATCTAATACAGACCAGTACAGGCTCTGTAATTGCTACGTTAGTCTCTGTGAATCCTTTTGATCCCTGTTTAGTTGATTCTGTGGGTCATGTTCTCCTGGTATGCTCAACTCCTCTGGCTCCTATAGTCATTCCTTTCTGTCAGGTTCCAAGAACAGTATAATGTTTGGCTTTAGATCTCTATGTATACTCCCATCAGTTTTTAGAGGAAAACTCTCTGATAATGATTAGGATAGGGACATATCTATAAGTAGCACATCATTCAGAATCATCCATCCATCCATCCATCCATCCATCCATCCATCCATCCCTTCATTTGTTCATTTGGCCAGTTGTGTTTGCTTCTACCCTAAGATTCTGGGCTATCTAGCTTCAGGATCCTGGCCATTCATGCAGTGTTGGTCTATCTGTCATATCATGCTGTTCAACTTAGACTAATCATTGTTTGGCCACTGCCAAAAGCTCAGAGTCACTTTAGCCACCAGCACATTTGTATGCAGGAGAGTTTGTAGGTCTGTGTTTGTTTTCCAGTATCACTACTGGAAGCCTTGCCTGGTTATGGAAGGTGGCAGTTCAGGCTACATACCCTCCAGCAATATGAGTCTTCACTAGGGAAATCCACATGGTTTCCAAGAAGTTTCCTGTTCACTGGAGTTCTGCACTACAGGATCAATGCCCCTCAATTCCAGCTGTGGCTCTACTTAAAAACTCCCTCTGGCCCTTCCTACCCAACATTAACTCTTTTGTTCCCACGTGTCCCCAACATCCAGTTTACCCCCAAAATCTATTCTATATTCCCTTTCCAGGGATATACATGCATTCTCATTAAAGACTTCATTTCTACTTATGTTCTCTAGGTGTTTGAATTGTAGCATTATTGACGACCCTTTACTTAACAGCTAATATATACATATAAGTGAATACATTTCATGTTTGTCTTTCTTAATTTGAGTTAGCTCACTCAGGATTTTAAATTTATTGTTGGTTCCATGTGTTTGCCTGAAAATTTCATAATTTCATTTTTTATACAGCTGAGTTATACTCCATTGTGTAAATTCACCACATTTTCGTTATCCATTCTTTGGTTGAGGGATATTTAGGTCACTTAATGTTCATGGCTATTATGAATAAGGCCACCATGCGTATAGTTGAGAGAGTAACCTTGTGGGAGGATAGGGCACCTATCCTTGGATATGTGACCAAGAGGATATATATATGTGTGTGTGTGTGTGTGTGTGTGTGTGTGTGTGTGTGTGTGTTTATGATATAGATCTATTCCAAGTTTTCTAGAAAACTGAAATATAGATTCCCAAAGTGGATGCACAAGTTTTCACTCCCACTAGCAAAGGGGGCATGTTCCCTTTGCTCTGCATTTTCAGCATCAGGACGTATTATTTGTGTTATTTATTCTCGACTATTTTGACAGGACTAAGCTGGAATGTCAAAATACATTTGGTTTGCATATTCTTGACTGCTAATGATGTTGACCATTTCTTTCAGTCGTTCTCACCCATTTAAGATTCCTCTGTTGAGAATTGTGTTTAGATCTAAATCACACTTTTCAATTGAATTATTTGGTTTTGTTTGGTTGGTTGGTTTGGTTTAGTTTGGCTTGGTTTGGTTTGATTTGGTTTGTTTTTTGTTTTGTTTTATTTTTCTTTTGTTGTTTTTGATATTTTGTTCTTTTTGTTTGTTTTTTTGTTTGTTTTGCTGATGTCTAGTTGCTTGAGTTCTTTGTATATTTTGGAGTTTAGCCATTTGTTGAATATGGAGATGGGGAAAATAATTTTCCGTTCTGTAGGTTGCCATTTTGTCCTATTGGGATTGCCCATTGCCTTACAGAAACTTTTCTTTTCATGAGGTCCCATTTATTAATTTTGTTATGTTAGTATCTGTTCTATTTAGTTTCCTTTCAGAATGTTGTTTCTGGTGTAAAAGTGTTCAAGATTATTCCTTACTTTCTCTTCTTGAGAGTTCAGTATGTCTGAATTTATTGTTGAGGTCTTTTATCCACTAAAACTTTAGTTTTGTCCAGAGTAATGAGTATGGATCTACTTGCTTCTGTCTACCTGCCATTATCCTGTTAGATTGCCACCACTTATTGAAAATGCTTTCTTTTTTATTGTGCATTTTTGGCACTTTTATCAAAATCAGGTTTCTGGGTTGATGGATTCATGTTTGCGTCCTCAGATTGATTTCATCAATTCTTTTTCTGCCTTTATTGCAATACCATGTATTTTTTAAATGGCCATAACTCTGTAATACAGCTCAAAATCAGGGATTTTTTTTTTTATTGTTCAGGATTGTTTGAGCAATCCTGGGATGTGTTAATTTTTATATTTATTGTTGTTCTATTGTTTTTTTTCCAAAGGAAATTAAATATTGTCTTTTTAAGGTTTGTAAAAAAAAATGTGTTGGAATTTGGATGGTAATTGCACTGAATCTATAGATTGTTTTTGGTTGGATGACCATTTTTACCATGTTACCCCTAACATCCATGAGCACTGGAGATGTTCCTGTCTTCTGATACCTTCTTCAACTTCTTTCTTCAAAGACTTGAAGTTTTTAATCACAAAAGACTTTCTTTTGCTTAGTTACAGTTATCTTAATATGTTGCTTGAGACTTTTTAAAAATACGTACCTTTTCTCACTTCTTTCTATATGTGTTCATCATTTTCATATAGGATGTCTATAGACTTTCTTTTTTAAACTGTATCTTGTATACAGTCACATTGATGGAGATGTTTATCACATGTTTAGAAATTCCCTAGTAAAAATTTTATGTCATTTCCAAATAATATGTTGCCTTTTTCCTTTCCAGTTTGAATATAGTTATCTCCTTCAAGTGTTGTATTGAGTAGACACTGAAGGAAGAAAAAGTCTTGTCTTGTCCCTGATTTTGTTTTAACAAGATAAATTGCCTCTAAGTTTAGGTATGCCCATTGCATACTTAATATCTCCAAGACTTTAACTTGAAGAACTGTTAGATTTTGTCAAAGACTTTTCTACCATCTAGTGAAGGAATTCTGTTTCTGTTTTTGTTTTTGTTTTTGTTTTTGTTTTTTATTTTTTGTTTATATTGACAGATTATACTGATGGATTTTATATGTTGAATCATCTCTGGATTTCTGGGAGGAAGCCTACTTGATCATGGATGGATAATCTTTATATGTACTTTTAGATTTGGTTTCCTAGAATTCTGTTGAATATTTTTGTACCTATATTCATGAGGAAAATCCTGTAAGACTCTGTGTTGAATCTTTGTGCGGTTGAGACATCAGAATAACTGTGGCCTAATAAAATTTGATAATATTTCCTTTGTTTCAACTTTGTGGAATAATTTTAGGCATATTACTAGTAACTCTTCTTTGAAATTCTGGTGCAATTCTGTGCTAGAATCTTCTGGCCTGGACTTTGTTTATTTGTTTGGTTTTATTTTTTGCTTTGTTTCGTATGTAGTTGTTTTTTGGTTGAGATAATTTTATTGACTGCTTCTGCAAACTTACCAACTATATGTTTATGTAAGCTGATTATATTATATTATTCTAACTTTGGCCAGTGAATTTATCAGGAAATGTGTCCATATATTTTAGATTTTTCCAATTTTGAGAAAAGCAGATTTAAACTATGACTAGATGACATTTTCAATTTGTTTCATATCTTTTGTCATATTTTCCCACCCACCACCATTTTTCCTGATTTTTTTAATTTAAATATTGTCTCTCAGTCTTTTAGTTACTTGGATAAGGGTTTCTCTCTCCTGTCACTTGTCTTATAGAACAGATTTTATATTTCTCTTTCCTTGATTCTTTGTGTTATTGTCTTTTTTTCTATTATATTAATTTTAACCTAAAGTTTGAATATTTACTTCTATCTACTTCTCTTGGTTGTGTTTGCTTCCTTTTGTTGTAGTGCTTTTAGGTATGCTTTTAGATTTCTAGTGTGAGATCTCTCCAATTTCTTTCTGAAGGCATTTAGTGTTATGAACATTTCTCCTGTCACTGCTTTTATTGTGTCTCATAAGTTGAGCATGTTGTGTATTCATTCTCATTGAATTACAGAATATTTCCGATTTCTGTCTTGACTCAGTTTTCATTTGGTAGAGTGTTTTTTTTTTTCAGGTGTCTTCCTCTTTTAAGGTTTTTTTTATGCTTATGGCTTTTATTTATTTTTTATTAAGTCAAATCATAATATTTACTTATTCACACAGGAGTTGAGAACACAAAAAAGACAGGAGATGGGGAAGGGGATGACACTGAAGCGTGGGTGTTCAGGGGGAATACAGATATCTTTCAGAACAGGGTATCGGCTGGGTGAAGGTTCAGGGGACAGGTCACTATGACTCTGCCTATGATTCACTTGTCCTTAGCTAAGTTGCTACTATCCACCAAGGCTAACTATTTACAAGGTTTATGACTACTCAGGCTGGTAAATTTTCACAAAAGCTGCCTGTTTACAATAGCTTATAGCCATCTATTTCAGTGTTTGGGGAATTTGGGAACAGGGAGATAGGACTGGGAGGATGTTCAGAGCACACCCTAATAAAAATAGGAGGAGGGGGTATGGGAGAAGGTATTTTGGGGGAGAATGGGAGAGGAGATAACATTGAAAAGTAAATACGTAAAATAGCCAATAAAAAACAAAACAATAACAAAAAAAGCAAACAGATAATGAGTCTAGGAAAAAACAACAACAAAAAAACAAAAACAAAAAATGATAATTTACTTATTTCAAATTATTTCCAAAAGTTTCTGGGAGATGCTAATTGGCTAAGATCTTATTTTAAGCTCTCCACAAAAGAATTTAAGTCTCTGTTTAATATTCTCAAGAGAGATGTAAATCCTAATTTCCCTCAACAATTAATTTACAAAAGAGGAGTAATTTTACAAAAACTAGAATAAGCTATTATTAATCGATATATAGTCTGAATAGTTGTTGACTGTGGTATAACAGTCTTTAATAAAAGAGAGGAATAATATAGATTTATATTTCTTTAAATAGTGTCTTCATGACTCTCTGAGTTTGGACGGAGCGGCTGCTGGCGCTTATGCCCTGATTTTACAAAAACTCTGAAAAATTGGCTTTAAAAACAATAGAGAGGGAATGGTACCTCCCCTCCCCCCAGAAGGAGTCTCCTGAAATGCTCTCCATCAAGACTTGTTCACTTTTAACTCTCTAAAACTGAAAACTCACGACAAATCTGCTGCTGACTGCCTCTGGCATCACTGAGACCAATAAAAACTGTGCCACAGCTATTTGGAAGGGCCCTCTTACCATTAAAGGGAATGGCCTGAACCTAATTCTCTTGTGAGGCTCAGGATTGATATGCCTGTTTGATACTACAGAAGGCCCAGCTAAATGGCTGCCAAAAAGATTAAAGAAATAAATAGATACCCCTACAAAGCAAGGCCCAACTATAAATAAGATGAATAACAATTGCCATCCAGGGAAGAGAAATCTCCCTGAGAATTTCCTTCTTTTTCCTTTCCAGGTAAAAATGAATCACCCATGATGTCTGCTATTAAAAGTTCTAAACCAGATGCTAGCCTCTGAACTTATACTGCTCAGAACTTTGATGGGCCATTGACAAGGACATCAAACAGCTAGAGACTGCCATCACTAAACTGAAGAAATCCCTTGTTTCCCTGTCTGAAGAGACCTCCAAAAATTGCAAAGGAATTTTTTGGACTTGATATACTCTTTTACAATAGAAAAGACTGTGTACAGCTCTTGACTGTGTACAGCCCTTATAGAAGAATGTTGCTTTTACATAGACAAGACAGGGATGGTTAAAGAGAGCATGGAAAAGGCCAGAGAAGACCCCGAGAAGAGACAGAGAGAGAAAGAGAAAGATGAGTGCAGGTACAAGAATTGGTTTTCAACCTCTCCATGGTTGTCAACCCTACTTCCTCCCATCTTGGGACCATTATTTGTGTTATTTTTGCTTATTTCTTTTGGTCCCTGGGCCTTAAATAGACTGACTAAATTTGTGAAACAACAGATAAATAATTTGATAGCAAAACCTATTCAAATACATTATCATAAGTTAGCTATGGAGGACCACAAGACTCAGAGGTTGTTACTCTATCAGGGTGTTCCCAAAACCCATCTCTACCCAACCTAAAAGAGCGAACTTCTGCCCTTAGACCAAGCAGAGAGGGGCCACTCAGAACTCCCTCTGACTGGCAATCTGAATTCTTGTTTAGGCTGCGAGGCTAAACACTGCAAGGGAATATAAATAAAAGTTAAAAATATCTCTCTGGGTTCCCTGAGGGACAAGCCTGACTGCATAGGGGTTGATGTCAAAATTATCCCCTCTCCAGGAAAAAGACATCGGGATGGGTATGGCCCTCATGCCTCACTGGACAACAACAGGGGGACTGGAGTCATTAAAAGGTCCCCTTCAATTACTGGAGATTGGGACTCTATTCCTGTCTTCACAAGATTAGAATCGCCACTGCCCTTCTATACTTAGAGAAAGGAAAAAAATGTCGGGGGCTGCCCTGCTTATACACTGAAGGCCTAAAATCAGCCATAGTCCTAAAATCAGCAATAGGCCTGTCATACATGCATGCTAACACAAAGTCTTGGGTCTCTGTGGAAAAACACTGAAACAGATGTTTGCTTTTGTTTTTGTTTTTTTGCTTGTTTGTTTCTTTGAGTTTGTATAATTTCTGTTGTTTCTGTTTTTGGTTAAAGACAATTTATCTGTATATGTCTGATTTGATTCCGGGAGTGGTTTTAACTTATTTTGTACCTTTTGAGACTTGTCCTGTGACTGAGTTTATAGTCAGTTTTAGAGAAAGTTCTGTAAGGTACTGAAAAGAAAATATATTGTCTTGTGTTTGGGTAAAATTTTCTGTAGATATGTTAGGTCTATTTATAGGTCAGTTTTAATCTATAGTAACTTCAATATTTGTTTAGTTTTACCTAGATCATCTATTTATTTGTGTGAGTAGGATATAGATGTTTCTCCACTATCAATCTGTGAGGGCTTGTATGTAATTTAAACTTTAGTAATGTTTCATTTTCAAATGTGGGTGCCCTTGAATTTGGAGCACATATATTTAAAATTGAAATGTCATATTTTCCTTTCATGAGAATGGAAAGTTTTTCCTATCTCTCTTGATTAATTTTCATTTTATGTCTATTTTCTTAAATATTAGAAAGCCTTTACCCACTTATTTCTTAGTTGCATTTGTTTGCAGTCTTTTCCAATTGTTTACTCTGAAATCATGTCTATCTTCAATGTTGAGGTGTGTTCTTCAGATACAGGAGAAAACTGGACCTCAGTTTCAGATGCATTCTGTTATCCTGTATTCTTTTACTGACAAATTAAATCCATTGATATTGAGAGATATCAAAAACACACGAATATTAATACCTGTTATTTTACAATTGTTGGTGGTTATGGTATGTGTTTCCCTTCTGGTTTTGCTGGTATAAAACTGTTTCTTGTGTTTCCATGGGTGTAGGTAACCTTCTTTGATAGTACTATTCTGTCTTATATCTTCTATAGCTTGTGATTTATAGAGAAATGTTATTTCAGTACAACTATATCCTAGACTATCTTGTTTTCTTTTCCTATGGTGATGAAAAGATATGCTGGTCAATACAAATAGTCTGGACTAGCATCTGCAGTTTGATAGTCTTCAGGATATTATCCTATGCCTTTGTGGATTTTTGTCTTAATTCACAATTCAGAAGTAGTTTTAAAAGGCCTGCCTTTATATGTAACTTGTTTTGATTTTTCATTGTAGCTTTGAATTTCATTGCTTTTTTTCTGTTTGATTACTATGTGGCATGGTAACATTGTTTTTGATACAATCTATTTGATGTTCTGTATGCTTCATATACCTTTATATCCAACTCTTTCTTTAGGTTTAAAAATGTCTCCTGTATAATTTTTCTGAAAATATTTTTTTGTACCTTTGATCTAGGATTCTCCTCTTTTCTTCATTCCTAATTTTTTAAATGCTTTGTCTTTATAACTTTTCCAGATATTCAGTATGTGCGTCAGGATTTTTTAGATTTAACATTTGCTTTAATTGTTTTTTCTTTGTATATTTTGAACATTAGTTCTTTATCAGATGTAGGATCGGTAGAGATCTTTTCCTAGTCTGTTGGTTGCCATTTGGCCTATTGACAGTGTTCTATACCTTACAGAAACTTTGCAATTTTATTAGGTCCCTTTTGTTGATTCTTGATCTAAGGGCATAAGCCATTGGTGTTCTATTCAGGAAATTTTTCTCCTGTGCCCAAGTGTTTGGAGTTCTTCCTCAGATTCTACCTCACACCAGTCAGAATGGCTAAGATCAAAAATTCAGGTGACAGCAGATGCTGGAGAGGATGTGGAGAAAGAGGGAAACTCCTCCACTGGTGAAGGGATTTCAAGCTGGTACAATGACTGTGGAAATCATTCTGGGTGTTCCTCAGAAAAATGAATAAAGTATTACCTGAGGACCCACATTTGGCACTCCTGGGCATATACCCAAAATATTCAACTATTCTCCAACATATAACAAGGACACATGCTCCACTATGTCCATAGCAGTATATATATAATTAACCAGAAGCTGGAAAGAGCCCAGATGTCTTTCAACAGACGATACAGAAAAGGTGGAGTAGTACTCATCTATTAAAAACAATGAATTCATAAAATTCATAGGCAAATGGATGGAACTAGAAAAATATCTTCTTGATTGAGGTAACCTAATCACAAAAGAATACACATTCTATGCATTCACTGATAAGTGGGTATTAGCCCAAAAGCTTGGAATACCCAAGATACAATTCACAGACCACATGAAGTTCAAGAATAAGGAAGATCAAAAGTTGGATGCTTCAGTGCTTATAATGTGGAACAAAACACTCCCAGGGGGAAGTATAGAGACAAAACATGGAGCAGAGACTGAAGGAAAGGCCTGATATGACTGTCTCCTGAAAGGCTCTGCCAGAACCTAACAAATATAGAGATGGATGCTTGCAGAATGGGTCCTCAATAGGGTCCCTAATGGAGGATTTAGAGAAAGGACCTGAGGGAGCTGAAGGGGTTTGAAACAATAATTTCATATAACCAAACCCCCCAGAGCTTCCAGGAACTAAACCATAACCAAGGAGTACACATGGAGGGAACCATGGCTCCAACTGCATATGTAGCAGGGGACAACCTTATCAGGCAACCATGGGAGGAGAGGACATAGGTCCTGCAAAGGTTTGATGCCCCAGTGTAGGGGGAATTTGAGGGCCGGGAGTTGGAAGTGGGTAGGTGATTGAGGGAACACTCTCATAGAAACAGGGCAGGGGGATGAGATAGGGATTTTCTGAGGGAGGGAACCAGGAAAGGGGATAACATTTGAAACATAAATAAAGAAAATGTTCCAATAAAAAGGAAAAGAAAAGTATAAAAAAACTCCTAACCCAAAATATCCAGTAAATTTAGGATACAATAAAAAGACAAAACTTACGAATAATAGGAAGAGAAAAGACAGAAAATTCTTAATGCAAAGGGACAGGAAACATCATCAGCAAAATTGTAGAAGAAAACTTCTAACCTACAGAATGAAATGCCCATAAATATATACAGACATTAAAGAGAAAAAAAAAGAATCTGAAATGAGAATCTTCCTGTCACGTAATACTCAAAATACCAAATACACAGAACAAAGTAAAAATATCAAAAGTGGTAAGGGGAAAAGACAAAGTAAAACAAAATCAAACCTATTGGAATTACACCAGACTTTTTAGTAGAGACTTTCAAAGCTGCAAGATCTTGAAGAGGAGTCATGAAGATCCTAAGCTCATTTCCAGTAAGAACAAAAACAATCAAAAAGCCACATACTCATGGAAACTGAACAATCTCTATTCAATGATTAGAAAGGAAATAAAGAAATACATTAAAAAATTTCTAGAATTTAATGAAAATGAAAGCACAACATTTATCTCAAATATTAATATTTCTAACATTGGAAAAATTGTAGATAACCTGAAACATCTAATAAGAGGTCTTATTTCCCTAGAGCCATGTACAATATTAGAAGATCAAATAAATTTAAATAATATATAAATTTATGTCCCCAAAAATTTGCATTAAACTCATCATGAATTTTCAAAAAAAAAAAAAAAACCTTTGTTCTTAGTTTTTAGCCATTTGTGGAAAGAACATAATATATTTTGTGAGACCAAGTAGAAAATATTTAAATTTTCTAACTTCTGAATTGTACTTGCCAATAGTGTTTCCAGTGAACACTATTCCAACATAGAATACACCAATTGCAATTTACATGTTCAAACTTACAAACATGGAATACATAAAAATGATATATTCCAATAGATAATGGTTCAGTCAGCTTAATGTGTGGATATTGACTGTAATTCAGTGGTAGAGTTATCAGATAGCATGAGTAATTCCCTAGGTTACATTCCTAGCATTACCTTAGCCAAAGAACACAAAGTCATTCCACCAAACCATCAAATCAAGGAACATGTTTTGAATCACTCAATTTACATATTACAGGACTTTTCTGTTTTATACAGTATATCTTTATTATTTTTCTTTTGATTTGTTTTTTATTTTTTTTAAATTTTTTTATTGGATATTTTATATATTTACATTTCAAATTATATTCTATTTCCTGGTTTCCCCTCCAGAATCACCCAATCCCATTTCCCCTCCCCTGCTTCTATGAGGGTGTTCCCTCTCCCACCCACCTACTCCCACCTCACCACCCAGGCATTTTCCTACACTGAGGAATCGAGCCACCACAGGACCAAGGGCCTCTCCCTCTGTGATGCCACATGTAGCTGGATCAATGGGTCCCATCATATGTACTCTTTGGTTGGTGGTTTAGTCCTTGGGAGTTCTGGAGGGTCTGATTGGTTGATATTGTTGTTCTTCCGATAAGGTTAAAAACCCCTTCAGCTCCTTTAGTCCTTTCTCTAACTCCTCCATTGTGATCCACGTACTCAATGCAATGCTTGTCTGTGATCATCCACTTCTGTATTTGTAAGGCTTTGTCAGAGTCTCTCAGGAGATAGCTATATCAGGCTCCTGTCAGCAAGCAATGCCAGCATTGGCAACACTGTCTGGGTTTGGTGTCTGTATATGGGAGTGATTCCCAAGGTAGGACAATCTCTGGATGGCCTTTCCTCAGTCTCTGCTCCACACTTTGTCCCTGTATTTACTTTAGACAGGAGCGAAATGGTTTAAAAATTACAGATTTTTAATACATTGAATACATACATTACATTAAATATACTTTAATAAATTGAATACTGAATATATTGTTGAGGCCCTATCTCACTCATAGATTATCTATTACACTGTTTACTTGTTTTTCTTAATTACAATATAATATTTCTCCCTTTTAGGGAGGCTGGAAATTAATAGTTGCCTCAGAAAAGTCCCAGAGGAAACTTTTCTCTCCTCTATTTTAATTTTCTTGGCAGTATTAATTATTTTGTATATTCTTACAGGCTTATCTTAAATTCCATGGTTGAAGATACTATGTCAACCTTATTTCAAAGAAATGTAATGATAACAGATTGATTAATCACTGAGATTGCAGTGTTCATAAATTTACTCATTAACCAATATAATAGCTTGGTTCTACACACATATAACTAATGTATTTTTATTAATCCACATATGTATATTTGCAGTAAGAAATAGTTGAAAAATATAAAGGCACAAAAGCTTTATGTACATTTTCTTTTTGCTGCAACAATGTGTCAGTGACACTAATACAAATATTTCCTCATTAATTCTAATAATATGTGAGTTTTATTAGCAAATTACGAAAAGTATAGTATTCTTTACTACTGTGAGAAATCTCAATTATTAACCCCTTATAATCTATAGCATACATATATATGTATTATACATATGTTATTAATGTGTTTTTGATCTATCTAGATACTATTGATGTAATCTATCAAACATCTGTCAGTCATCATGTTACCAGTCATCTAGCTTATCTCTTATAAACCTAAGTTTTACTTATGTATCTATCATATAACTATCCCATTCCTACCTCATATATTATTTTTATCTATGTATCCATATCTGTCTATCATTGATTCATCTTTTAATCTACCTATCATCTATCTATTATTTATTTGCATATATAAAGAAACTTAGAAGATGTGAGAAATTGGAAAACTGGAATGGTTAAAGAAACTCAGTCAGCAATATGTCTAAAACTTGTGAAACCTAACAGGTAATGCTGCGTTTTTATTAAAACAAGAATAAAATTCACTGTTTTAGTTTCAAGTCTATTAAGAGAATTATATGATGCTATAATTTTTATCTCAGTGTTTTACAGAAGTTCAGACTTTAATTTCACTGTATAAGTAAAATATCATTTTACTATTCCAAGTACTTTATTTTGTAGTACTACAGATACATTGGTAATGATTTTAACTTCATTGTTTTCCATTCTTGTGTTATATGTTCATTTAATTTGATTATAAAAATTGTTGGATCATAATCAAATTTTGATTGCAAATTCTCAGGTCATAAAATGCTCATTTGCTTATCACATAGAGTAGCACTTTCAATTTTTTCATTTTCTAAAATGTAACTATGTTTATAATAGCATCATTCTTTGCTGTGATAGAAGTCATACAGTACATTGATTAGCATGGTTGTAGATTGATTAGATTTCATTCTACATTAATGAGTCAAAAGAGACGGGCAAGAGTTGGCTCTGCTGATTCTCGACGTACAAAATAGCAATTTAAATACTCCATTAATCAAGCAGTCCCTCAAAGTCCCTTCCTCATTCTTAAATTTCCACTCTATTCTCTACAGTATGAATGCTGTACATGGATAAAGATTACCAATGCTATTTGAATACTAAACTAATATTACATATAAGAAAGGTACATTTAAAATATTTAGTTCAATGGGAAAATAGAGGTAACGTGAAATATTTGAAAAAGGACATCTGCAAATATCATCAATGTATTGTACAAGGCAGTTTCATGGACAATGACATACTCAGTAAGAATGTTTTCTCTGTGTCCCTGTGTGAGTCTAAAAAATGGAATAGTAAGTAAAACTCAGAAATAGTTTCTTTCATAATTATTAATGATTTATTTTCTCAGTAATCACTGTTAATTTGGGGAGTCGGCATTTTGATTTTCTTTTTTTAATTTCTTTGGCGTTAAGTGCATATCAGTTTCTGGGTTATCTGTCTAGCTTTTTAAATGTTTTGTTTTAATCTCTAATGTTACTGTTTTTAAAAGTTCACCTTCATAATATTCCAAAACAGGCAAAGAGAAGAAAATGGATCTTGATTTGCATCCTAGGCTCTAATGTCTTCTAGATCTTGAGTACCTGGAAGTACCAATAGCTTTCCAAAAAAAATGCAATATTTAAGCTATAGAATAATTTCCAAAATTTTTTAGTTAAAACATTTTCAATAAACCTATGAATAACAAACTAGCTTTGAATTTGTCACTTAGGTTTATACCATTTGGATCAACTCTTAACTTTTATTATACTATGTAACTATAAGTAGTTAATATTCATGGTGAATATGGCCTAAATTCTGTTCTTTTATACTCTATTATAGGTGATTTTAGATATGCATGATTATAATACATATAAATCTCAATAGGTATACAGGGAGATAAGTTAATTATTTGAAAGTCTGATGATAGATAATAGAAAGATCATGATGATGAGATAGATAGATAGATAGATAGATAGATAGATAGATAGATAGATAGATGATCGATAGGTAGGTAGGTAGGTAGGTAGGTAGGTACATAGATAGACCCACATTTACATAGAGCTTATTACACGCAATGTCTCATCCCAATTCAATTGAGGAATCCAAATATTTTACTTTCAAAATCTGTGTCTGGTTTATCTAGGAAAATCACATCCATTATTATTTCTACACTTTCATAATATGCTAACATTTCTACTGGTCATAAATAAAACCACCAGTACTCAGGAGGTAGAGAGATGACACAGAAAATAAAAGAAATGATTCCCCTTCCAGGGGACCTAGGTTCAGTTCCCAGCATATACATGACAGCTCACAACTGGCTGTAACTCCAAGATCTGATATACTCACATTGTCTTACATGCAGGCAAAACACTAATGTCCTTGAAATAAAAATAAATATATTATTTTTAAAAACTTCTAATGCACACTATTTCCTACATTATTTTCTAATACACACTATTTTCCTACAATGTGATTTTAACTCTAGGATTTATAACTCTTTATTTTAAAATAACCTAATTCTTTTTAATTCACATTATCAAGAACTGATGTTCTGAAAATTTTGCCTTGATTTACAATTGCAGGATAAAAAAGGAGGGCTATGTAACCAGTACAAAAAAAAAACTTTATTATTAAGACCACACTGGACAGTAACAGATTTATGTTTTCATAAGTTATTCTTGCTTTCCAAATCCATTAAAGATATGGAGAAAGCCAAGAGATTATTATATGAACACTGAATTTGCATAACAAATAGGACTACAGAACTTCAGAAATGTGAACATTTTAAAGGAATCTTTAGTCAACTTATTTAGCATTGATTTTTAAGGAAAACTGTTTAATATTAATCACATAAAAATTGTTTCTGCCAATTAGAAACAAAAGCAGATTTGATTCTGTGTTCTGCAGCTGATTTCTTTGCACATATTCTTAAAAGCCATATAACAGCACTGAGGTGAAAAGCACTTCAATCTTTTTCATGACCACCATTGTCTGCTTCTTTGCTGCAAAGATTACTTAGATGGATTTTTGGGAAGTGGAACCTTTGGGAAACTTAAGAATTGGCAAAACATCTGTCTGTCATTGGCATACAGGAACATATTTCCTCTGTTTATTGTGTGCTTCTATTGGTGTTGTTGACTGTTTGTATTATCTGCAAGAAACCTGAGTATTTGCTTTTTCTATGTTGTTTGAAAAAGTCCTTTTGTATACTTATCCTTAGACCACTAAATCACCAAGTCATCACTATTTTCCAATTATTGACTTTCCTGATGAACAATAGTAATTATAAGTTAAATCTGTGACTACTAATGTCCTCAAATAGATTGTTATAATTATATTGATTTATGGAAAAGCATATTATATGTCAAATCAGGAAATATATGACAAGACAGCTAATGAGCACATGTAAGTAGAAAATCAACACAGACCAAAAAACAACTAAGCTAGAATGGTGGCTCACAGTCCTGGTTGGGCATCATAGAGTGGTGGTCATAGATGATATAAATGAAGACAACATTTTCTGCAAGACAGCTAGCATTCAAGAAAAACTCTACCACATTGCTCACATGTCTCCAAGCCTTAGAATCTAATCATGTTGTTAGGTGATATCTATCACTTTATTCTAAACTTCTCTCAAAACCTGAAAGTCATGGGAAATCACAAAATGTGGGAGTGTAAATGAAACCAGCTATATAGTGTACAAATGAAAACAGTCTTAATAACTAGTTTTAGATAGGTATACACTCACATATAGACCCAATGAGAGGCTCAGCCAGGATAAAGAAGTCATGTGAAACGGTAGGTCCATCTTTTATGACAAGGACTAAAATTTTTTGCTTGTGCATCTTGCATATACAGAGCTCTGAGACGTTGCTGGCTGATTGTTTGTTCTCTGGTTTTCTCTGTGAGGTATTTGGGACCAGGTAAACTTAAGAGCTATGATCTCAATCACAGATAATCAATGGATTAAATAGTTTGTTCTATACTGTAAGGTGGTTATTGAAGGATAATATCTGGAAAAAGTGAGAGTATGGATTCTGTAATTCACAGCCCTGCCCGCCCCCCCCCCCCACCCTCCGCTAACACATAGCTCAGTGGTAAGTTTGGGCCCCAATTCTAAACACAGATTCAGGTGAGCTTCTATAACTTACATGTTTGATTCTTCTATGAACAAACACTGACAGGTGCTAGAATGAGTTGTGACTTGTCTGATCCATGGACCTCAAAGCTCCTTCCAGCTACTAGTATCTCCAAATATACAAAGAAAGTAATCAATTAAAGGGAATGTAGGCACGATTGTGCCAATATACTTTTGACACAGCTAGTTTCAGCCCTCATGCAGCAAAAAAGGATATGATAAGAACGTAAAGGAACTATAGTAGACCTTAACTGTGCATTCCATATTTTTGAGATCAGTCTTTTCAGATCAAAAAAGAAATAAGCTTTCCCCGGTTTTCTTTATATGTTTATTTTTATGTTTCTACTATCATTATTCTTCTGTTCTACATTTAAATTTATTTTCTTTTAATTCTTGTTCTTAATATATATGTATATATGCATACAGTTCTGTAATTATTGTGTAATAAGATTTTTATCCATCATTATTTCGTTATTTATTTCTTCCTCTCATTCTTCTCATTGCCTTTTCTTTTCATTTTCCCTAGCAATGTTTTTCCTTATTTATTCACTTTTTCTACCCACATCCTCATGGGATACTATGTTACTATAGTTTTTACTTTTCTTATTTGAACTTCTGAGGTTATATCATGTTCCCTGTTTGTTGTTGATTGTGTATTAATTGTCCTTAGTTGGTTATTATATTTCTAATCTTGATTTGGATTATAGTATAATTATGGTGATTTATTGTCCTCTTCTTCATTATAAAGCATGGTCTGCCCATGAGAGAAAGGCTGCTCAGTAAGAATGTCTCCATGTAGGGAGAGAAGAGACCTGCATCAGCAGAGACTGCAATGTAAGAATATACAAAATAGGAAAGAGTGAAACAACATTATTCCTTCATGTCTCCATATACCATTCCAAAATCACTGAATTACTTAAAGCATCAAATTAGTGATTGAGTAATTGATTTTTAAACATTCAACTACTTCAAAGATGAATTCCGTGTAAAAAATAAGTGGAAAAAATGAATTTAATGCTTGGACAAGAAAAATTTAGCAAAGAAATTGGGATTCCAAATATAATGAAAATTCTGACATGAAACACTCAATAAATTACATGAAAAGAAAAACTCAGTTATGGAAATCATAACCAACAAAACCAGTCATGGTAGAAGACAGAGAAATAAATCATTGTTGGGGAACTATAGCATCCAGAGCTAAAAGAGGAGAAAAACATGGTCACTGTGTTTTTCAAACTATTGACACTATGTTAGTTAAACCACAAGCTAAGCAAACTTGCCCCTGGCTCTGTAAACTTCATATACTTTGAAAAGAAAAGCAAGATTATTTTTTTGTCCCATGACTACTAATTTTTGAAATTCAGAAATGGAAGTGAAATAATTTTTAAAAGTATCTTTGTTACTTCCACAACAAAAAAAATAAACAAAAAAGATAGAGAAGTTCTTTAGTTTCTTTTCATTTATATGATTCATTAAACTAATGGTCAACATTTTTAGGAACTTGGGAAGCATGAGTAAGAGAACAAACATATTTGTTTTGGGCATTAAACAGAGGATATATGTAGACAGACAGATATTATAAAAATGGTAAAATTATAAAAAAATAATTCAAAATTATATGGAACAGGCATGCTATAATCAGAGGCTTGTAGAATGCCAAATAGACACAATCATGGATGAACTTCTCCACATCATTTCAAAAGTAACAGACAAAGAAGAAATAAAGAAAACTCGATGAGAGAAGCACCTGTGACTAGGTCCCTCTTTAAAAACAAAACAAAAAAAACCAATAGCCAAACATAGCATAATGAAGCTTCTGTTGGTCTACTGGGATGTTATGTTTTACAACAAATGACATTGCAATATAGAAATGTAGCTTTTTATAAACCAAGTAATTCAAATTTAATTTAAATACAATGAGAGAAGTTTCCTGCCAGGAATTTATACTTCCATTCTCCCCTAAAAGAAAAACATTGAAGGGCTGAAGCTTTGTGATTAAATGACATGATTGGCTATGGAATTGACTTGCTACAAAGTGAACACAAGTTTAGCAAATTGACAGAATATAAAATTAACTCAAACAAATCATAGCCTTTTTCTACATAAAAGAGAAATGGACTGAGAAAGAAATCAAAGAAAACCACCCTTCACAATTGTCCCAAATAATATAAAGTATCTTGGCATAACTCTACCCAAGCATAACCAAGCAAGTGAAAGATCTGTATGACAACAACTTCAAATCTCTAAGGAAAGAAATCAGAAAAGACCATGGGAGCTGGAAAGATCTCCCATGCTTATGGGTTGGTAGAATTACTATAATAAAAATGGTCATCGTTATCAAAAGCTATTTATAGATTCACTGCAATCTTCATCAAAATTCTAACTCAATTCTTCACAGAGATAGAAAGAACAATTCTCAACTTCATCTGGAATAACAACAAAAACAAAAACAAGGTAGCATAATAATTCTCAACAATAGGACTTCAAGAAGAATTATTATCCCTGACCTCAGGCTGTACTACAGGCAGTATTCATAAAAACTGCACGGTATTGGTACAGTGACAGACATGTAAATCAATGGAATAGAATTGAAGAGCTAGAAATGAACTCACGTAGTGGGAAATAGACAACATTTTCAAGAAAATATGCTGGTCTAACTGGCAGTCAGCATATTAAGGAAATTTTCCTCTGTTAAAGAATCTTTCCCACTTTCTCTTCTACTAGATTCAGTGTATCTGGTTTTATGTCAAAGTCCTGAATCCACTTGGACTTGGCCTTTGTATAAGGTGATAAAATATATCAATTTGTATTCTTCTACATGCAGACTGCCAGTTATACCAGCACATTTTGTCGAAACTATTTTGTGTATCTGTTGAGGCTTTCTTTGTGACTGATTATATGGTCATTTTTTGGAGATGGTACCATGAGGTACTGAGAAGAAGGTATTTTGTGTTAGCATGAAATGTTCTATATATTTCCCTGTTAATTCCATTTGGCTCATAACTTCTATTAGTTTCAGTGTGTCTCTATTTAGTTTCTGTTTCAATGACCTGTCCATTAGTGAGAGTGTTGTTTTGAAGTCTCTTGCTATTAGTGTGTGTGGTTCAATATGTGTTTTGAACTTTAGTAGACTTTCTTATATAAATGTGGGTGCCTTTGAACCTGGGGCATAGATGTCCAGAATTGAGACTTCCTCTTGATGGTTGTTTCCTTTGACGTATATAAAGTTTCATTCCCCATCTTGCTTGTTAACTTTTTGTTGAAAGTCTATTTTATTGGATATTAGAATTGCAATTTCTGCTTCTTCCTTGTGACATTTCTTTGGAAGACTTTTTCCAGCCTTTTAATCTGAGCTAGGGTCTGTCTTTGTCCTTGAGATTTGTTTCTTCTATGCAGGAGAATAAAGGATTTGGCTTGAATATCCATCTGTAAGCTTATGTATTTTTATTGGGTAATTGAGTCCATTAATATTGAGAGATATTAAAGGCAGATTGTTAGTTTCTATTATGTTTGTTGTTGTAGGTAGCATTATGCGTATGTAGTTTTCTCCTTTGGTTTTTTTTTTTTGGGATGATTAATTTCATTTTTGTTTCCTTTGGTTTAGATACTCTTGTTGTGTTGGAGCTTTCCTTCTGGAATCCTCTGTATGGCTGGAATGGTAGACAGATGTTGTTTAGATTTGGTTTTGTCCTAGAACACTTTTGGTTTTCCTTCTATGCTGATTGAGAGTTTTTCTGGGTATAGTACCTTTGGCTGACGTTTGTGTTCTCTTAGGGTTGGAATGACCTCTGTCCTTGCTCATCAGGCTTTTAGTGTCTCTGTTGAGAAGTCTAGTGTAATTCTGCTATCTCTCTCTTTATATGATACTTTGCCTCTTTTCTTTACCAGTTTTAATAATTTTTCTTTGCTCTGTGCATTTAGTGTTTTAATTATTATATGATAAAAAGATTTTTTTCTGGTCTAATGTATTTGGTATTCTGTAGGCTTCTTGTGCATTTATGGCCATCTCTTTCTTTAGGCTAGGAAAGTTTTCTTCTATGATTTCTTTAAAGATGTTTTCTGGACCTTTGAGCTGGGAGTCTTCCCTTTGTTCTGTTCATACTATTCTTAAGTTTGGTCTTTTCACTGTGTCCTGGATTTCCTGGATGTTTTGGATTAAGAGATTGTTATGCTTTGTATTTTTTCTGACTGTTGTCTCAATATTTTCTAAGGTATCTTCTATGTCTGATATTCTCTATTCTATCTCTTATTCTGTTGGTGATGCTTGCATCTGTAGCTCCAGACTTCTTTCCTACATTTTCCATTTCCAGAGTTGCGTTCATTTGTGATTTCTGTATTGGTTCTAATTCCATTTTTAGGTCTAGGACACCTTTGTTCAATTCCTTCACCCATTTGATTGCATTTTCCTGTGTTTCTTTAAGGGATTTATTTGTTTCCCCTTTAAGGACTTCTACTTGTTTACCTGTGTTTTTTCTGTATTTCATATATATATATATATATATATATATATATATATATATATATATATATACCCTCCTTAAAGGACTCTATTACTGTCATGAGATAGGATTTTAGGTCATCAATTTTAGATGTATTGGAGCATCAAGGGCTTGCTGTGGTTTGTTGCTTATGGTCTTCATCTTTCCATCTGGTTATCTCTGGTATTAACTGGTCTAGGTATCTCTGTCAGGAGCCTGCCTCCTTTCCTGGAAGCCCTGTGGCCCTGGCTCCAGCATATTTCTAGGGAAGCCTTCAGACATGGTGTTTTTAGAGGGTCATACATGTCAATGATCTTTGCCCTGGGTGCAGCAAATCTCCTTGGAGGTCTTTAGACAGTGTTATCTTCAGAGGGGCAGACATGCTGATGATCTGCCCTACTAGAAGGGAGGAGGAGTTGAGAATCTCTGCAATTACTTTATGAATGCACTCAGTGTTACAAATTTTCCCCTTAGCACTGCTGTCATTGTGTCCCATAAGTTTGGATATGCTATACCTTCACTTTTGATACATTCCAGAAAGTCTCTAATTCCTTTTTTTATTTCTTCCCTGACCAAACTATCATTGAGTAAATAGTCACTCAGTTTCTATGAGTATGTGGCCTTCTGTTGCTTTTGGGGTTATTTTAGAACAGCTTTAGTCCATGATGATATGATAGAATGCATGGGATTATTTCCATCTTCTAGTATCTTTTGTAGCTTGTTTTGTGTCTGATTATATACGGTCAGGTTTGGAGAAGGTAGCAAGCGGTGCTGAGAAGAACTTATATTCTTTTGTTTTATTGTGAAATGTCACATATATATCTGTTAAATTCATTTGGTTCACCATTTCTGTTAGTTTCACTGTGCCTCTGTTTAGTTTCTGTTTGAATGATCTGTCCATTAGTGAGAGTGGGGTGTTGAAGTCTCTCACTATTATTGTATGAGAATCAATGTGTGTGCTGAGCTTTAGTAATGTTTCTTTTACAAATGTGGGTGCCCTTGCATTTGGTGGATAGAATTTCAGAATTAAAATTTCATCTTGGTGAATTTTTCCTTTGCTGAGTATGAAGTGTCATTTCCTATCTCTTTAGATAACTTTTGGTCAAAAGTCTATTTTAATAGATATTAGAATGACTACTCCATCTTGTTTATTGGGGCCATTTGCTTGGAATTATTTTCCATCCCTTTAGTCTCAGAAGTGTTTTCTGAGAGCACAAAGAAACTGTGTTCCAGAGATAGTCAACATTTTACCTTTTGCTGCAGCTCTATTGATAATGTGTAAGAATCACCCAAGTGGCATGAAGGGGTTATGAAGGGCACCTGAAGCTTGTTATTTTGAGAGGCCATGGAAGGTCATTGGTGAAGGCACAGCCTCAGTTGCAGTTGATGACCCAGGACTGCAGAGGTCATGCAAATGATTTGAGGCTTGACACTATGAATAGAGCCTATGAGAGACTATTGGTGAAGCCTAGTTGCAGCAGAAGACTCTGTAGGGCAGTGGACTGTGAGAGGCAGCTAAGTACCTTATCGAGCATGCTTTGAAGCCCAGAGACCCTCAGGGACAGTAGGAGTTTGGCTCCTGGGATTCCTGGTTCCTTTCACATAGCCCTAGCCCTCTACAACCCTTTCCAAAGAGAGGTTTGTGGCTATTGGTCACAGCTCAGGTAGAGGATGTGACACAGACCACAGGGCCTCAAGACATCCCAATATTCATTAGATACCTAAAGGCCAGAGGGCATGGCCAATTAAGCATTCTTTCCCAGACCATCCTCCTTGCAAAAGATATTTAACCTCAGGCCCAGCCTGAGAATATGAGGTATAGCTTCAACCATTTTCCACCATGACAATAAAGATGTTAAGACCATGGACTACCTCTGGTCTTTGGAGCCTGCAATAGTGAACCAAGGAGAAGGTCTTCAACTACAGAGCCACCTTCTAACATCCCTCTGACAACCTCTCTATGTTCGAGCCATGGAGGCCACCAATTCAAGCGAGCTAGCCTAGCCTGCCTTGACCCAGCCAAGTGACTTGCTGTGACAAAGAGTCTCTTTCCCCGTGGAGCACCACAGAAGCTTGTCCTCATTGCCCTTTTGGCTGCAGGTTGATCCAGCCTGTACTCCCCTTTCCGCTTCTCAGTCCTTCTGCACCCTCTCAGCTGCACCTAAGAGCTGGAGGGCTTGAGACTAGACAGTTTCCAGACCACTCCTTGGCCCAGGTATTCTCAACCCTAGAACTCCGGCCCCAGCAGAATGTCAGACTGTGTTCTTTCACTCCTGGAGCAAAGACTTGTGGCTTCTCACAACAGGACATCCATCTCTGCTTCCCTAAACCATGACCCCAGCTCCTTGGGGCAGCAGACATGGGACTCACAATTCAGCCCAACAGGACCTATGCCTGTG